>NC_142117.1:14300000-14387500 GCF_056152115.1 Neolamprologus brichardi | reverse complement strand
CAATAGAGAGAAAACTTCCTGCCCTATCTCTATATGTTTCAATGCAACCATTGCCAACTTCTTCCTGTATCTCCTTCTTTCTTTCTGTTTCTTTTTAGCTGTCTGGATTTGTCCTTCATGTAATCACCTGTCTAATTTGAATGATGGCCTTCTCTGTCTCAACTGACAGCCGAGGTCAGACTCAATCCCACTTTGCCATGGTGTTAAATAGTATTTTCTGCATAACTCTAAGGGATGTCTGAAATGCCTCTTGTTATGCGATTAACCAGTTGAGCAATCCTTTCATAGGCATGCCAGTCATGGATATGGGTATACATCCTGACAATTCTTGCAGGTATTTCAGATTTATGATGTAAGGTATAGGAGACATTGGGATGAATGCTTAACTTTTCTAGTTCATGTGAACATGGTCCATTTTGTTTCTAGCAAATATATAGCTGAAATTATACATGTCTGGAAGATAAATCTGTTGATTTTTTAAACAATGCATTTTTCATTTAAAAAAAAACTTTAACACTAGGAGAAAAAAAAATCCTCAAATCAAGAATAATTTATTTCTTTAACTAGAAACTGGTGAATTGCTAGCCTCACAAGGTCTTTTAGTTGACTAATGAAAAACATTCCTCATTAATACTAGAACCACCAAGGAGGTCCCATTTGTCCCATTGGCATTTTAATAATTGCTAAAACTCTGTTAAAATAAAACCCCATGAACTTCCGCTTCCGGCCGATGGAGTAAGTAGCAGCGAAAGGCAGCTCCGCCAAGATTTTTGATTATCCAAGCCTCCTGGGACACATATTGTTTTTGATTTTGACCAAGATTCAGCTGTACAAACTCCTCCTGAACAAAGCGAGTCATGAAGAGTAGTCGGAAATACAAGCAAAAAACTTTGTCGTCAATTTCTGCTACATCTGGCGGCGAAGAGCTACAACACGACATGGCAGACGAGAACTCACCAATCTCCGTGAGGATCCTTCGGAGTGAATTGCAAGCCTACCGAGACGGTATGATGAACGATATCAAAATGCAGATAGAGAATATGCATGAAAACTTACGTGAGGACATTTCCTCGCTAAGAGAAGAAGCTAAAGCAGACACCAATAAGCTTCGACATGAGCTATCACAGAAAATAGAGGCACTGCACAAAACCTATGCAGAAACAACAAGTAAGGACATGGAGCGGGCCCTCTGCGACACTACAGACAGGTTAACAGCCTTGGAGAAAGATCACGAGACCCTAAAGAAAAATTACAACAAGCTACACGACAAATGCCTGGATTTAGAAAATAGAAGCCGCAGAAAAAATTTGCGTGTGGTGGGCATTAATGAGGACGCAGAGGGGGGAAACCCCAGCCATTTCATGGCAGAGTTTTTCTCAGAAGTGCTCAGGAAAGAAAACAATGATTCGCTTATTATAATAGACCGAGCCCACAGAACCCTCGCCCTGAAACCACGGACAAGGGAGCGCCCAAGAGCCATGATAGTCCGCCTGCACTATTACACCAACAGAGAGAAGATTCTGTGATTGTCCAGGGAAAAAGGCCGCCTCTTCTACAAAGGATCACCTATACACATCTTCCCTGACATGAATCCCGAACTTCGAACGTCATTCAACCCCGTGAAAGGGAAACTGCGGAATGCTGGCATCCCGTACAGTCTGTACTACCCCGCGAAGCTGACTATAACGGTGAACAACGCCAAGCACTCATTCACAGATCCGCGCGAAGCAGAGAAGTTCGTCAGTACCCACGTCCAGAGTCCAGCCACATCTACCGACAAGGAGGGATAGTGGGTGCCATCTCTACAAACAACACGACCCAGGCGGGAATAGTATATAATAATAGACAATCTTAAGGAGTTTAGTGGTAAGTCTGATGTCTACAGCCTGTAAAAAGCTGGACAAAAAGTGTTTTTCTTTTCTTTTCTATTTGCAGCTCAGTTTTGCTGCAAATGAAGAAAGGGTTCTGGTTTGAGTTCATGAGGTTTTTCTTTAGTTTGGTTCAAGAAAGTTGTGAATTTCAGAGGATCACATTTAGAAAGCTCAGAGTAAGATCCATCAACCATTTAGTAACAGTTAATAACTATTGGCACCTCTACTGAAAGAGCGCCACAAAATCTTGTCAACTTTGTAACATGGAACTGTAGGGGACTCAGAGGACCAGTGAAATGAGGAAACATTTTAGCTCACTTAATAAAAGTAAATGCGTATATAATATTTTTGCAAGAAACGCATCTAAAAGTACAAGACCACAACAGATTACGTTGCAAATGGATAGAACAAATATTTCACTCTACGTTTAATGCTGGAAGCAGAGGCACAGCCATACTGATCAAAAAATCAGTACCATTTATGGCAGCAAAAATACTACCAGACACTCAGGGTAGATATGTCATTGTAACGGGCAAACTTTATGGTCATTTAGTTACGTTAGTAAACATTTACGCTCCAAATGTGGACGATGAGCAATTTATACGGTCGATAATATCAAAGCTACCAGATATCGACACTCATCAATTAATCACAGGAGGTGATTTTAACTTGGTGTTAAATACTAACCTTGATAGATCATCAAGTAGACCAGCCAAAATATCTAAATCGGCAAAGGCCATCCAGGAATTTAGGGGAAATTATGGAATAATTGATCCGTGGAGAGCTCAGAATCCTAATGTGCGACAATATTCATTCTATTCTCCAGTCCACCAGAGATATACCAGGATAGACTTTTTTTTAATCGATTCTGAATTTCTACCGTCCAGTCCACCAGAGATATACCAGGATAGACTTTTTTTTAATCGATTCTGAATTTCTACCGTCAGTAAAGTACTACTGTATATTTCTAACCCTGCAAAATCAGTCCCAGTCATCATGGAAATTTTGCAGAATTTTGGTGAAGTGTCAGGATACAAATTGAATTTATCTAAAAGTGTGCTGTTCCAACTCAAGTCAACTCTAAAGCAATAGGTAACCCAAGTAGTTTCAATACCTTACCATTTCGGGTTTCTAATCAGTTCCAATATCTTGCAATAAATATCACTCAGGATTATTATGGTTTATTCAAACATACTCTTTCTAAATTATATGATGAAACCAAAAATAACATAGACAAATGGATTAATCTACCAATTTCACTAGCAGGGAGGATAAACATTGTTAGAATGAATATTCTTCCCAAATTCTTATTTTTATTTCAGTGTATCCCTATTGTGATTAATAAAGCCTTTTTAGATAAATTAGACTCCTTAATATCCTATTTCATATGGAACAGAAGACTCCAAGAATCAAGAAAGGCTACCTGCAGAGACCGACATGTCAGGGAGGGATGGGATTACCATGCTTCCGTCTGTATTATTGGTCATGTAATGTTCGTTCCATGTCGTTTTGGTTGTGCACTAAGAGAGCCGACTGGACAGCGATGGAAAGTGAAAGTTGTCACCCCTCCTCATTAGAAGCTATGATCTATTCAGCTCTTCCTATCCCTAAACACGAATTTAAAAATCCTGTAGTCTCTCATACAATTACTATCACACTTGACTATCTGAAAGAGGCCTGGCAGTGTGACCTTGGTATGAGAATTACAGACAGTCAATGGACAAAAGCCCAGGAAAATGTACACTCTTCCTCTGTTTGTATTCGTCATGGACTCTTACAGTTTAAAGTGCTACATAGACTCCATTTATCAAAGTTGAAACTGGCAGAAATGTTCCCCAATGTAAACTCATCCTGCGAAAGATGTAAACAGCAACCTGCTTCACTGGCGCATATGTTTAGGAATTGTCCCTGTATAACAACATATTGGAATAATGTCTTTCAAATCTTGTCTAATATTCTAAAAAAAACACTTAAGCCAGACCCAATCTGTGCTTTATTTGGAGTGAAGCTGGTTGTTGTAGACCTGTCAGCCACCCAAAATAATGTGATACGTTTTGTGATGCTGCTGGCACGCCGCTTAATTCTACTAAATTGGAAACAAAAGGTGCCTCCTACCACATCAGCATTAATACAAGATGTATTGAGACATTTGCAGCTGGAAAGATTTAAACTCCTATTAAGGGGGAGGTTGGAGGAATTCCATTCAACCTGGCAACCTTTTATAGATATCTTCAATACAGTGCAGATATAAATGATCACTGAGCCTTATTGGTAGTTCGATAAATAACATCCTCTGTCCAACTTTCTTTCGTTGTTTTTTTTTTTTGTTTTGTTTGTTTTTTACTTTGCTTAATTTTTACTGTATATATGTAATCATTTATATTTGAATCTTTGTCGCCTTTATGGTAAATGGCCTGTATTTGTATAGCGCTTTTCAAGTCCCTAAGGACCCCAAAGCGCTTTACACATCCAGTCATCCAGAGTGTTTGGTGTTTCTCAGCCTGAAACAACTACAATCTCACTTTCTGTTTTTAAGAAAGGAGAGTTTAAAAACCAGAGAAAAAAGTCAGAATTTTGAGATTAAAGTCAGAATTCTGATTCTGACCTTTTTTCTCAGAATTCTGACTTTTTTCTGAGAATTCTGAGATTAAAGTCAGAAGTCTGATTTTTTTCTCAGAATTCTGGAAAAGAAGAAGAAAAAAAAGATGTGCCCACTTTTTTTCCCCCCAGTGGCCCTAATCATTTTCCGTATTGTTGAATTTACACTCATGAGACAAGAATTGATGGAACACCACATAGAACAAGTTGTACATTGTCACAAAGTTTATGTATACAGACATAAAATTCCATGACAGTTACTGCATGTAAATTGTAAGTGTGAGTAAAGTGTAAGTAATATTAAAGTGTGAATATTTTTGTAACAAATATCTTTGTAAACAAAAGTTTTCACTTAATGTATTTAATGCATCCTTTCTAATACAGATGCATACACTGCTGGCTGCAACTGACCTACTCTGCCACCTGAGGCAAAACATCTCCATATTTTGTAAAGGGTGCTCAGAAAGCATTTTAGAGTCACTTTAAAAGTCAAATAAAAGAGCAATTTAATATATTTTATGTGATATCTTGTTTACATGATGGTGTCCTTTTTATTTTCATTTAAAAGTAAAAATAAAATTCACTTTGAGATTTTATCAACTCCTGCAATTTAAAAACTAGCAGAAAACTATTTCCTTTTTCAAAAAGACTGACCACTGCAGACTACAGAAAATGACTGGTAGTAGAAAGTGAAGACAGACAGATGTGTATTAAACAACTGTAAAATCAATTAACATATTTTAAACAGATTTTATATCTTATACAGGAAAAAATAAATAAATAAAAAGATCTTCCTCATCTTATTTCCCTTGACATCTTATCTTTGGAGCTAAAAGCACATTTACATTAGCTGATGTGTGTGTGTATGTGTCTGTGTGCGACTATTAGTTATTTTTCTTCCTTCTTGTCCTATCGTTTTTTTAGAAGATAAATTAAAAAAATGTAACATTTGCCTGATGAAGTATACTTTTGCTATGTGGTTTATTATTACAGAGAAAGGGTAATTCTGGAGGTGTATGAGTATTATTTACCCAGTGTGTGATCACTGTTCAGTGAAGTGATGACTGATCCTCCTTACCTCCCACTCAGACTGCCACAACTAACGTGAAACAGGGAGTAAGACCAAATGCAAATGTGCTCTACCAGCTGAACAAGGCAGAATCCTTATCAGACCCCAATGCAATGCTTCTACTACAGATAGCTAAGCCATGGTTAAAATAAAGTACTTCCTGTTAAGTCTAAAATTTTACATATCGGAACATAACAGACAATTCGGTAGTTCTCACTAGGTCTTAATTTTACTTAATTAGGTAAACCACAGATGAGCAATTACAAATAACATATTACACTGACATTATTTAACAAAATTAAGCCAAAATAAAGAACCAGTATGTGGAAAAAACTATACTGTAGAACCCCGCAGAGCCACCTATAGCAGCTATAAAGTAGTTGTAGAGACATTTGGCTCACTCTTATTTACAACATTGCTTCAGTTCATGGAGGTTGAAGGCTGGACAGAATGGGGTTAACCTGAGACACATGGAAAGAGTTGTGAATTTTCACATGTCAGGGTAATCTCAGAAGGACAGCGACAGGGCTGATGATAGACAGGATCTCAAAGGGACAAACGATCTTGGAGACAGTTTTTTTGACTTAGTGTGCAACAAGATATTGTTGATAGACAACCATATTTTTTGACCTGGGGTGTACTCAGGCGCTGGGACTTGATGGCAGTCAGCACGCTGCTTGTTTCCATTTTCAACAAGGCATCCAGGTTGCCCTCCAAAAGTGCTGGCAGTGGTGGAGAATGCTGCTGGACAGAGGGGGTGCTCAACTCAGCATGAAAGGATGACAAGTCTGTGTCGGCCAATGTTAATGAGTTCCAAAAAGTTCACCTGGACGTAGTGTTTTCACTAAAAACGCTACATCCAGATGAACAACACAACTTTTTGGAATATCCTTACCTGGATGATTGAACACGCATCAAGACATGTTGATGAGTTCTTGGCATAATCAGCCCACACCAGGTGGGGGCTTCAGTTGGTTTGATTGGAGGATGGCACACAACAAAGTGCTGCCTCCAGCTCCTAAATGAGTCTCCCAGTATGTTCATTGGTCTGTGGATGGAAAACTGATGACAAACTGACAATTTAAATGTAGAATTCTTTCCAGTTTAAATTGGCAGGCTCAATCAAAAACATAGTTCAATTTTTCAATTAAATTTTATTTCATAATGTCCAGGTGAATGCAATGGAGTCGGAATACATGCTAGGTTAGAAACTGAGCAGTTTCCAAAGCCATTGGAAGTTTAGGAGGAGCGATGAGTTGGGCTGGTTTGCAGGGACGATCAATGATTGTAAAAATAGTGGTGTTACATGATGCAGAGGGATGCCCGTTGATGAAATCCAATGAGATGTGGGACCACAGCTGCACAGGTACAGGTAAGGGTCTCAGTAATCCAGCTGGATGTGAACAAGGTGTTAGTTATTTTGTGTTCTGTTTTCAGAACATGCTCCCACATACTCTGCAAATCTTTGACGAAAGATGGCCACCAAAACAGCCTCTGAGGGAATGTTAGAGTTCTCTGGAACCTGGGATGACAGGTGAATTTGGCTGTGGCTCCCCAATGCAGTAGCTGAGATCTGGTGGAAAGTGGGATGAAAAAACGGTAAGGAGTCCCACTATCTGGATCTGGTTTATTTCCCAGGTTATACAGGATTCCATGAGGCTGTGCCGTGGGGGAGTCCAAGACTGAAAACTGACAGGAGAGCGCAAAGCACCAAAATGTTTGCTTTTTTAGAGTTGGTAACACCTGTTGATGATGCATGTTTCCTGAGCTCACAGCTTCCTAGCTCACAGTGTCATTTGATAATAAAGTGTGTGAAATCTTTATTTCAGTATCCAGCATTTGGGTTTTGTTCTTAGCAGCCTTGGAACTTTTCATTCTTCTGGAATTCCCATTTCATTTTCCTAGTTTTGTTAAGTAAATAATAACACAGTGGAATATGTCATTTCTTTGTAGCTTATCTGTTAAATTTAAGAAACTTTTGTGTGTGGTGCATTTATGTGTGAGTGTGTACGTGTGTGATATGTCTAACCTGACATGCTTTGTATTTTGGGGATACATTTGTTCAAGAGCTGACATTCTTTAGCGCTCATCATCTTTTTTCTGGATGGTTGTAGTTCAGTTTGACATGCTCCTGCTCTTCAAGGGTAAACACAGGCCACTTAGTTCCTTCAGACCCTGAATTTCTGTAAAAAAAAAAAAAAATCAAAGCAATTCTGAGGGGGACTCAAGCCCCGGCCATCTGGTCATGCTTACTTTGCTCAAGCTAAGTTGGCCCAGTGTTTCATAAACCTCTTAGACATATTAACTTCCTGTTGTCTGTTTTCTTCATCCCAGAGATGCATTTTGAGGTATTCCAAGAACCAATTCTGTTTCATAGCCATGTATAATGCCCATCCACTCTGGCCAAGGATTGATTGATGAGTGGTGGTCAAATAAATAAACAAAAGTCTCACCAGCGTGTTGACATAGCCTACAAAGGGTAAATAATACAGACACATTCATTTAAGATTATCCTTCATCTCACTCTCCCTACCATCATCTGTCACACCAATTCGTTTGCTGTCTCTCACTATATTCATTTAACCCTAGAAGTTTGTTATATAAAACCACCAGTATATTATCATTTTAGTGAGACTGTTTGTGACTGCATTATTGCATCTGACAAGTTCAACTTTATTACATTTTATTAGAAGTTAATTCTGAAATTATCCTTAAAAATTAGCTGTATATAAATATTAATTTATCCATAGTTAAACATAATAACTCTCCTGAGTGAATGGAAAGGCCATGACAGTTTTTAATTTCAATATAATAATGTGTGAATTCTAAGAAATGTGTTGAAATGAGTAAGAAGGGGGTAATCAAGTATGAGTCTGTCATATAGCTCAAAACCCCAGTTATGGGATCAGTGCCAGAACCAAACAAACAAAAACCCAATAATAGTTTTCTGAATAATATAATTATTCAGATATGTACACGATGAATCCCAACCATTAAAAAAAAGCCACAGTGTGGTGATTTTTACAGAAAGGCATGCAGACATGGCCACCACCACCCCATTTTAATTGTGCATACAGCACTACAGCAAGGGTGCATTTTACACATTAATAATCATTTAAAATGAACCTAGGCAACTTCTCTTTTTTATTAGGCCTGACTTAGTAAGAACTGCAACCCCCTCTCCAACATCGTCAAGGCATTTCTTGCTAATGTACTAAAGGAGTTATTAGCAACTTTTCACATTCCATTCTCTACTTCACAGGTTGGCCAAGGTGGTGAGGAAGAGGAAAATCATCTGTCACAATGACAAATCACTGAAGCTTGTGTACTTGGAGATACAAGCTGTGTTTCCACACAGAGGATTAATTATTCAGTTAGCAGTAGTTTCTGCAGCAATCAGGGTAACCACTATGTTGTGGGGTGTGGTTTGTGGCTCAGCTGCAGGGGAGGGGTGGAGCAGTGGGTTTAGGGTGTAGGCTGGTGTCATGCCTTCACTATTTTAGTAGGATACCGGAACCTGACAGCGTGGTGTGGAGCAATGAACGTGACTGGAAAGCTGCTCTCATAAAAGCAAAGGAAAACAGTGCAAATAAATTAGCTCTCATTGGATCAGCTTATGGAGATAAATTTAAAGCATGACTCTACTTGAATATTTCAAAACAAATGGCAGTGTGTTGAGGCTATTCGGTGCTCACAGTTAACTGTCCTAGGGTGTGGCGTACTCAGAGAAAAAATGTCTGCTGTTTGTCTCCTGCTTTGCCTCTTCAATCTCAGATATTTTTCTACATGGCTACATTTTCTATGAGTTTTCGGATTGTGTTTTAAAGTAACAGCCTGTAAATGTAGACCCAGGGTACACAACAAATCAAACAGGCCCATACTAGGTTTACTAATTGTACAAATTGTACGCTTGTTGTACTCTTTAAAACTGTCAATAGGCATTCTTGCATATTTTAGTTTATAACCTCTGGACATAGTATGTGTGAGTGCAAATATATTTGTAAATGGTAATGGCCTGTATTTATATAGCGCTTTTACTAGTCCCTAAGGACCCCAAAGCGCTTTAACGCATCCAGTCATCCACCCATTCACGCACACATTCACACACTGGTGATGGCAGCTACATTGTAGCCACAGCCACCCTGGCGCACACTGACAGAGGCGAGGCTGCCGGACACTGGCGCCACCAGGCCCTGTGGCCACCACCAGTAGGCAACGGGTGAAGTGTCTCGCCCAAGGACACAACGACCGAGACCGTCCAAGCCGGGGCTCAAACCAGCAACCTTCCGATTACAAGGCGAACTCCCAACTCTTGAACTACGATCGCCCCCGTGGAGATCGTGGCTCAATGTAGCCAGGGGCGATCGTGGCTCAAGAGTTATTCATTTAACAATAAATTACACTGTATTAATTTATTGTTAAATGTTTTTTTTTTTTAATGGAATAGTTAAATGACTTAAGCCCAGTGCCCCGTGTTAAAGGTGACTGCCTGTGCAGTGCATGCACTCCGGTGCAGACCCCAGACATTATTTTGAATTGGAAGACCAGTGGTAAAGGGTCACAGGGTCATCCTTCAACCTGCTCACATTAGCTGTCAGCATCCTCTATTGGACATATGTACCATATCCATATGTTCATCCTGTTCACATCGAATGATGAGACTTCCTGCATACAATTGTTTAAATGTCAAAAGTTTTTTCTTCATAACAGTTCAACCCTTTATTGACATCATTGAGTTACTGAGAATTCACTGTCTGAGGGTAAATACAACAGTGCATGCAGACAAAAAAAGTATGTATAACTGAAAGAGGAATACATTTTTTTGTCAAATACAGTGATAATTTTGATTGATGATTATGTTTTATTGCTTTAGAAAGAGCAACTCTATCTGTAATTGTTAAGCAATTTGAATTAGGCGTGTTACCAAGTGTAATTCAAAGGGAAATCTAGGCCTGACTTTTGTTTTATACATGTTATGCACAGTTGGATTAACAATTAACAATGCTTTACTGGGACTCTGATATATTGGCACAACAGGCACCGACACACGTCACGTCTCCTTTCTGTCTGGTAAATTTACATAAATAGCCCAACTTTGTAGAAGACGGGCCTCTTCAGTCCATCAGTAGGTTAAAGTTATAACCAATAACATGAGCAGGAACAAATAATTACAGCGGAGTATAATCCCACTTGCATTATGACAAGACACCAGTTTATCTGTGGAGAAAAAAGCACAAGAACATCATGATGATGTTATTTCACAAAGAATCTTTTGCCTTTAGTTTACACGTGTGTGTGTGTGTGTGTGTGTGTGTACTGTTAGATGTTTCTCTTTGTTTTTGTCCTTTGATTTTTCCAATAAAAAAATATTTAATCGTCCTGCTATGTGGTGTATGATTACACAGTAAGTTTAATTGTGGAGGTGTATCAGTATTATTCACCCTTGTGTGAGCTATGCTCAGAGAAGTGATGACTGACCCTCCTCTCCTCCCACTTAGACCTCCAAAACTTAGGTGAAACACAAGGGGAGCAAGGCAGAATAAAGCTCTCCTCCACAAGCTAAACGCCTTCCTAACAAAACCTGATGTAATGCCTCCTACTTCAGATAACTACAGTAATGGTTAACAAATGTCTTCTAAAGTGTTACATATTAAGACATAATGAAAAAGTATCTAGTCCTTACAGGATGTTAAAATTGGGAAAACAGAAACTGAGAGAAAGAATGTGGTACACATTAGTGTCATTATTTAACAAAAACTAAGACAAAATGCAAAAAAAGATTATGAAAAACTAAGAATGACATATTTTTCAACAACTTCCAAAACCAACCTTAGAAGCAATAATTTGAAGTGATCATTTTCTATTTGACTTTATCAGCCTCTCACATTGTTGTGGATGAATTTTGGTGCACTCTTCTTTACAGTCTCGCTTCAGTTCATTAGGGTTTGTTTTTTAGAATAAGCAGAGATGAAAAAATACAGAAATTTTTACCTAAGCAGAAGTACAATGCAAAGAAAAAAAAAATAGCTATTTCAAGGACATTAGCTGTAACTTTAGCTATCAGACAAACTGTGCACATAAATATTTTGTGTGTTTGCTGATATTTGTGAAGCTTATAAAAACTTTTGAAATTACCTGCCACTTCAAAAAGCATTAAAATCTTTATGCTCTCTCCTCTTCTCTAGTGCTCTACAGTGCTACAATTCATGACATCTGCACCAGAAGTGCAATAAAATCATTCTGGCCCGATTTAACCTCCTGAGTACAGTGCTGTAAATGATGCTTAAATTATATTTTTTGGACATTTCATATCTTTGTATATAGCTGGCTCAATATTGTTCCCTCCATTTAAGCACAAATAAGTTTTGGTTCGCAGGGCAGGGAAGTAAAAACTTCCCTGAAACGTGTTGAACCTTAAGTGAAAACTAAAGTAAAATTCCAGATATTTCTGAAACAATGTAAAATTTTGTCAGAAAAATTAATATTCAAGTAATGTACCGATATCTGGAAACAGGTACAAAGCATTTGTACTTCATCACTTCCCAACTCTAGAGACAAGAGACTTTCTCCTAACAACCTTTCCAAACACGCCATACTTATTCTGTCTTTTTCTAGTTATAGTGTCATGAACTTTAACATTTATGCTTGTAGAATCTGAGATCTACCTGCAGAGTTTTTGAAATTTCTCTGAATTTGCTGAGACATCCATTCCTGGTGTGCTTGGCAACTGTCTTTAATGTTTTCCACTGGATAATAATTGAAGGACTTCTTCTTTGGAAATAGCCCTATATCCCAGCAACAATTGTTTCTTCTAAGAGATGGCTGATGTATTTTCCTCAAATCCTCCAGACCAGCAAACTGGCAATATTTCAGTTATTATACGCATTCACACTTGGTGGTGACCAGTTAATCAAATAGATCTGAGTAGCAACACCTGACTGTAGATCACCCTCTTTATTCCTACAGAAGCACTTACTTTTTCAGAGACGGCTTCATTTTTTTAAAGTAAATAATGACACTGTGGAATGTGTAATTTTTTTTTACTTCATCTGAGGTTATATTTAAGATTAATTTTAAACCTGCCGAATTTAAAGAAAGTATACTTTCATTTAGACTATATATAGAGTGATCTTTATATATGTGTCATGCATGTATGTGTGTAGGTGTTTGTGTATCCAACCTGACACGCTTTGGACTTTTGGGATAAATTTGCTCCAGAGCTGACATTCTTTGGCTTTCATCATTGTCTTTTCTTCTGGATGTTTATAATTCAGTGTGACATACTTCTGCTCTTGAACAGTAAACACGGGCCACTTAGCTCCCTCAAGGCCTGGATTTCTGAAACAGACAATAAATCAGTTCTAAGAATCATCAGGGTCTTCACACTAGTTGAGTGTGTGTCTGACCATCTGGTTATGCTTACCCTGTACGAGCAAAGTTGGCCCAGTGTTTCATAAACTTCTTGGTCATATTAACTTCCTCCTTTGTGTATCCCAGAGATGCATTCAGAGGCATTCCGAATACAAATTCTATCTCATACCCATGCATAACACCCATCCACTCTGGCCAGGGATTGATTGATGAGTGGTGATCAAATAAATATACAAAAGGTTTACAACCATGTTGAGAGAGCCTGCAAAGTGTAAATAACAGAGAGATATTATTATATTACAACAGGTTAGCTCAAGATGGATGAAACATAACAGAAAAATAAATAAAGTGGTTCATACAAACTGAGGAGAAAACAAAAAAATGCAGAAACATTGTTAGTGTTGGTAATTGTCATTTTTATACTGGTTTGCAGTTTTCAACTATTAGTAAGGTGGCATTTCTTTAAACCAGCTCTATTTGTCAGTGTTTTGTCAGGATTTGTTTGCAATAATCGCAAGAACACAAGAGTTGAGTCTTGTTCTTGTTCTTAGTCTCTAGATGTTGTGAGAATTACGGTTTGTTGCAGCAGCTTCCGTAGTTAAGTGTGTTTTGCGGTTTTATTCATAGTTTCTTTTTTGTCTTTTTTTTTTAGATTTCAGTTTTTACAAACCATGGATCTTAGTCGTCTTTTTTGTAATTTTATGGTCCTCACTGTCTTTTTTACATTTGTCATGATGAGGGGTAACACTGAGTGGAATGGCTCTGTGTTTCTATACACTCAGGATCTGGCACTTTCAAAAACACAACACTGCTGCCTGTAGCTAGACTGTTCATCCTGCAGGAACTCAAAAGGTAAGTAATCGGTGCCAGGCCAGAGTAAGAATATGATCAAGGAGAAGGAAACATAAACCCTCCTTTCCACCGGTCATCATAGGGAATGTGAGGTCTCTGACTAAAAAAGTGGATAACTGGTAAGCCATCAGAGTAATCGGCAGTATCAGGAGCGCAGTGTATTATGCTTTACAAAGGTACCTGGACCGCACCACCACAGTATCCAACTTTTTCATAGTTTGGCTGACAAAGACGCCAAGCTGAGCAATAAGAAGAAAAGATGGAGAGATTGCAGCGTTTGTTAATAAATGGTGATGCAATCCAGGACATGTTATTTTAAAGGAATCTCTCTGCTTGCCAGACATTGCACTTTTAGCTTACAGTACTGCTCATATTATCTACGATGAGAATTCTCCACTATATTAATACGTGTTTATGTAGCAGCTGATGGGTCAGCAGCATATGACATCACACACGGGACTTTCACTGACCTAAAGCATAAACCCCCAGAGCCTTTCATCACCATCACTGGCGGTTTCAACCATATCCGTCTAGCCTCCACTATGCCAACTTTACAGCAGTATCTGGTCCGCAAAACATGGAAAAATAAAACTTTGGATCTTCTGCACACAAACATGCAGGATGTATATAAAGCCAGTGCCCTCGCCAACTATGTAGATCAGACCAAAAAGAGGTCCTTCTTGCAGTTCTAAGACTTCCTGTTGCCACCAAGCCTGTGAGAAGAAGTCTGGAGTCAGGGAGCCAGTGAGACTACATACTGGGACATGCTGAATGAAAAGTAGAGGATCTTCAGGCCTGGGAACAAGGAAAAGTTGAGAAACCTACACCATGATCTAAAGGCAGGGCTGAGAAGGTGTAAAGATACCTACAGAGAGAGGCTGGAAACCAAACTCCAGTTGAATAATTTCAAACAATTGTAGAGAGGGATGCAGCTGATCACTGGCCTCAATCAAAGAGATCAACAGCAGCAGGAGGGCAGCATGGATACAGTCAATGAGCTACGTGTTTTACAACAGGCTGAGTACTAGACCTCTGTTGATCTCTTCACACAGCACCAATCTAACTACACCACCACAGTGACTTCATCAAGGCAAAGCTGCAGGCCTTGATCGCATCAGTCCCAGGGTCCTGAAGTCCTGCGCTACCCAGCGGTCTGCCATCCTGCCCTTCAGCCTGCCACATCTATTACAACTGTGGTCTTCTTCTTTTTGTCAGCCATAACTATGTCTGGTTGGCTGGCCAGCAGCTGCTTGTCAATGTGGAAGTCAAAGTCCCAAAGGACCTCGGTCTTGACTACTTAGGTCTTGTTCTGCTGGCATGATCAGAGCCTCTGTGTTGTCCATTAAGCTGGCTTTTTCTAGTCACTGTGGATGGAACCCTTCATGGACTGTGTGGAGTTTTTGTGTCTTGACATCAGTCTTATCTATCTTCTTCTGTGACCACCTTTTTATTTCAGTGTGTTATCTGACCTGGCGCATATGGATTGTTACCTTTGATCTTATTCTTACCATTGCGTAAAAGAAAAAGAAATCAGTTTTACCTTGATTCTCCCCAATATTGATTTTTTAAGCACATATGTTGTAAAGTGGAGTGATGAAAAATACATGGAAAAACATTCCCAATATATCCATAACCATTTTTCTTGTGCTTACCAGAAAAAGTCTCATAACAAATATTCACACACAATCTCACCATTGCAGCACCTTTTTTTTAAGTTAACATTTAAATGTATTCATTGCTTTACTACCATTACTGTAAGATACTACTATACAATAGTATCTTGAACAAATCTCACCTTGTTTGATTTAGCATGCTACTGTATGTTCTTAAAAAACAACTACCAATACAATTCTGAGACTTTAATTAGTAATTTTTGAGTTTATTAACTGTGACTAAAAAATATGATCAATAAGAATTGCTCATTACCTGTGAGCAAAGTCGAGCACTGAACAAATGAACATTTGATCTCCAGCAAGACTACATAGAGAGTCACGGTTTTTCACCCTGTTGTCCTCATCTGTCCAATCCGTGTAATGGAAAATGGCTGCATCTCTCGTGACATCACTCGCAGTATCCATTGCAAGCGTCACTCCTGCCAAGAATTCATTTCTAGTGATGAGACTCTGACTGGTGATATTAAATCCGGGGACTGCATAAACAACAAAATATGTCCCTTCATCCTTATTTAAGCCAAACATCACATCTTTCTTTGCAAAGTTACCAGTACTTAGAAGTACCTGCAGAAGGAAGAGAGAAGGTTGTTTAGTGGTTTTTGTGAAGCCAGATGTTTGTTTGTCTTGTCAGTTAATTTGTTTATACATTCATACAGACACACACACACACACACATATATATATATATATATATATATATATATATATATATATACTTGAGCATTCAAACATGTGTTGACAGAAAACATATTAGCCATGATTACAAGGAATCAACTGTTTCTGCCCATCAGTCTGGGAAGGCCATTTCCAAACAATGTGATGTCCATGATTCTTAAGTGATCCAACATTAGACCACATAATGATCAGAGAAATTATAAAAAGCCAGATGGCTACAACAGTCCTCAGGTAGCATATTAAATACTAAAATTCATGACAGTACAACTGAAATTCTCTCTCAAAAATGAACATGACAGGATGGCTTAGGTTGCAAAATTGCAACTGAAGAAGTCACAAAACTTCTGGAACAATGTCCTTTAGACAGACAGGACCAATGTGGAGATAGGATTGTGATAGTAGGCTCAAATGTGAAGCAGTCTCCCTAACAGCTTAACCTTAGGCAAAACTGGGTCATGCAACAGGACAATTAACCCAGGCACACCAGCAAATCTACAAAAAAAAAGTCCAGACCAAGTGTTTGTGGTGGGATGTCAAGAGACTTGTGCATAAGCAAATGTCCATTAACCTCAATGAACTGAAGCAACATTGTAAAGAAGAGTGGGCCAAAAGTGATGAAGAGTCATGAAGTTGTACATAAAGCAGTTACATCAAGTTATTCCTGTGGAAAATGGTTCTACAAGCTACTGAGTCACAGTGTATACTTTTTTAAAATATTTTTTTTCCCCACACACTGCTTCTTTAACTTTGTTTTTAATAACTAATAAATCACTCGGTGCAAGATGCCATGTACTGTAGTTCATCTAAGGTTGTATTTTATTTATTTTAAAATCTGGTAAAAAACCAGATAATTGTGATTTTTTTTTTCATGTATAACCTTAGAATTAAAGAGGGTATACTTCCCTTTGATTTTTTTTTTTTTTACATGTGGACTGGTTGCATGCAACTTTTTCCTTAAACCAGTGTTTCCCAACATTTTGGAGGCACGGCACATATTTCACATTATAAAAATCACACGGCACACCACCAAACAAAAATGTCACAGAAAGGACATTGATATTTTTTCCCGCGCACCAAATATAGGAGATTTTGCTCATCTGGGTAGGAATTTTTTCCAGGATCCAGGTCAGATTGACTACTTTTTCTTTTCAAATATTTATCTATTGTTATTATGTGCTGCGTTGTCTCACTCACAACATGACTATTAGGTCATTTATTCTTCGTCTTTTACTATTTCACTGTCAGTTGGCAACCAATTTAATTAGAGCAGATAGTTGTATTGCCCTCTATTTGAAGAGAATGTAATTGTTCTGCCCGTTACTCAGGTGGAACCAGTTAATCATCCACGGCACACCTGATCATTTTTCACAGCACACCCATGTGCCGCGGCACAGTGGTTGGGAAACACTGCCTTAAACCCATTATAACTGAACTTATTGTAAGTATGAACTGCACTTATTGGAGATGCATGATGTAGCAAAAAAGTATTTCTTAAAGAAAGTCAACCAAATGTCAAATATGGGTACTCACGTCAACGTCATCTGGTAAGAAGTTCCCATCAACATGAGGCGTAAAGGGAAGACTTAATAGTGACGATTGAGTGAGAACGTCAAATTGCTTGGTTGAGACTTTTTGAGGATCAGCCTGCTGCAGACAAGCTTCTAGACGAGCTGCAGGAGATGAGGGACAATCCACCAGTTTTGCCAGCATAAGAGACCTAAATATTGAAAAAGAAAAAGAAAAAAATGAGGAAGAACTCATAGAATCAAACTTTTATATCTGGCTTTAATTATGTAGATCAATGCAATATGATCTCACAGACAGTATGAAAGACAAATGTAGATTTTGGAACTGAATATTGAAGTCAAAAATCATGGTTTTTTTTGTAGTAGATAATTCACACACACACACACACACACACACATTATTATTTATTTATTTTTACTGTGATTGTGACGGCTGCACTTACAGCCACACAGTGGTAATACCCACCGTGTTAGTGTAGAGGCTTATAAGTAACATTGCATTCACATTTGTCTTTCTTTAAATATAGGAATTAATTTACAGGACAATAAATAACTGGTTTTGGTTTAGAGTTAATTCACATATCCACATAACACTGCATTCTAAAATAAGTGCGCACATTTTAGTTTACACTGTTATGTATGATTAATCTTTTCTTTTCTGAGTTACCTTAGTTGCAGCTGTTCCAGTCCCTTGATTAAGGAGCCAGGAGGTGGAAAAGGGGCGGAGCGAGCTTTAAAGGAAGACTACAAATTGGCTCATGCCATAACTCGGGACCATGGGGGGGAATTGGAGTTCATTATGTTTGGTTTAGTTAGGTTTTGTGTGTTTTACCCCTTCTTGTGTTTTTTGTGGGCTGATCAGCCACTATTTAAGTTCCCCCTTTGTCTCGTTAAGTTAGGTCAGTTTGTGTGAGTTATCAGTAGTGTTGTCAACTTTGAGTAGAGTTCTGTTATTTTGACCTCTTTTATGGGCCCAAGATTTTGATTCTTTTTGCATGAGTTAACCAATTATGTTTTTTGGGTTAAATAAAAAATCTTTTTTTTGGAGTTTAACCTGTGCCTAAGTTTCCTTCACTGCTCAGTCCATCACAGTGATCAAAGCCTTTTTTGACAAAAATTAATATATGTTTTTATCTATTACAAAGCCACAGTGTTCTTGTTAGTCTGTTAATCTGATTGCTAAGAATTGTTAAAATTAAACGTGTCTGTATACAGAAAGACTACTGTGTGTAAGTATCTTCAAATTTGGCAGATCCTTGTAAACTTAGCTGCAGCCTGGGACAACAGCCAAGTCCTCACTCTAGTAGGATATTTTTAACTGTGTGGGATCACCACAGCCATTGACCCGAAGCACAAAACTAAACACCTCGATACCTGGTTAGTATAAAACTGCAATGAAAAACATCATTGGTGTGCTAGCCAACACTTCAAAATTAGCTATAGCCACTGCTGTGTATTCTTTTTACACTAAACTCTGGAAGGTAGTATCAGAAATAATATCAGAATATCAGGATGTATTAATGTTTGTAAGTAATATCAGTTTCAATATTGGTATTGATAAAATCCTAACCGTACCTATATGGACAGAGGATGAATGAAAATGTTGACCTACTGTTGGAGCTAAAGGCAAAGTCATCAGGTTTCAGCCTCTGGAAATCTTCAGACTTTTTAATACACTTGTCATTTTGTCAGTCTAGATACAAGGGTTAAGTCAACCAAGTTGGCTCAAGGCAAAGATGATAAAAAAAATGTACACTACCTGTCCCAGGCCTCAGTCTGACTAATTGTGGCCCAGTATGCATTGGGGGAGCCACTCTGCATCACAGCCCTTTGAAAAAGATCCTGGCTGCCCGGCGAGAGCAGCTGGAAGCCAACAGATGCAGACCCAGCACTTTCTCCAAACAGAGTAACCTGGAAATAATGCCAAATTAAAATTGTTTCAACATGTGAAAAACCTTTCTAGAATTAAGGCATTTACCTTCGAAGGATCACCACCAAAAGCTGCAATATTATTTGCAACCCATTTAAGAGCCAAGCGCTGGTCCAAAAGGCCTGCATTACCCTGGATATTTGTGTTGTCGGGAAGAGACAGGAAACCAAACGCTCCCAATCTGTTATTGATGACCACAACAATAAGGCATACTGACAATGTATGACTGAAGCTAAATCACAATATTGCTTACTCTTATTATTCTAAAAAGAATATCACCCAGATTTGTCATACTCAATTTTATTTTCTTGTATAAAAGTGTAGAGTTTCTAGTTATATATAATAACTATATTTAATTACTATTAGTATTTATTACCTCTTACCTGTAATTTATTGATACCACAACAACACTTTCAGATTTACTCAGGAACCGGCCGTCGTAAATGTCCAATGACGATGTTCCTGAGATGAAGCCACCACCATGAATCCAGACAAGGACAGGGGCAAGTGGTGCAGGCTGTGTTTTGTTGAAACGTGGTGACCAGACATTTAGGTACAGACAGTCCTCACTCAGAGGAGTGTTTGGGTTCCACATTTCTACACCTTTGAACCCTGGAAAGAATTTTGTTAGATAACAGCAGTAGTATAATTATATAATTTTAAAGAGCCTGATTGGGACAACATTACTGCAATCTACAAGTTCAAATTAATTTATTCATCGGTCCATTTCATTTTATTAGCTTGAAGAAAAATGAACTTGAATTTATCATTAATGTACTGTGTACAGTTGTATGGTTGTTTTTACCTAGAATGAGAATCACTGACAACAACCTGATAACAGTGAGTTAGGTTCATTTCTATCTCTGATGTCATATCTAAATGAAGTGAGTGTGCTTATTACATTGAAATATGTCTGGTATCCGTTGCAGTAGTCCAACAATCTCCGACAGGTGGCTTCATCTATAAATACAGCCAGCCCAACCGCAGTAATTCTCTTGAGTGAGGGGAAAGGCTTTTGAAAAATTTGACTTGTGTATTCGTGTTAAGGAATATATGAAAGCGTAATGTGTAAGAGACACATTCTTTATCAGTCTAGAAAATAATAATACAAAAAAAATTGCTTAACATTTATGGGTCATGTCCAAGATTTACTTTCGCAATTAAAAAAAGTGTTTAGTTGGGAAAGGGAAGGCGTACACTATGAATGAGATCGTGTTTCCTAACTGCCACTCCCCACTAAAACATTACTCTGAAATGAATACAGTGCAAAAAAACTCATGCATGACAAAACTGTCCGAGAGCAAAATGCTACCCTTTATAAGCTAGCGTTTAGGTAACATAAAATGTTTTTTAAAAAACAGTCTAAAGTGGATTGCAATCCTAACTCTCTCTCTCTAAAAAGAAAAAAAATGAAGATTACTTATCAGTCAAACAAGTGATGAATTAGTGCTATCGGGTATGATAAATATTTTTCTTCTGATTTACCATCAAATGCAGGTTTTATTTTTAAATAAATTATAAAATAATATTATTCATTTATTTATAGTAATGTAACTCTTTTCTCTGGTTATTGTTTAGATAAAACATGTGTACATAACATATAAGAAATATGTTGAAAATATTTATTTAAAACTATGTTTGGATTTTGTTTAGTCCTTTGAATATTTCATATTATGTAGTGGCTATATGTATGTAAATGTACAGATATGCACTATCCATTATACAGTCTGTGCATGCATTGTGCCCAGTTGTGTTAACGTGAGTCCTACCAGGAAAGGCTGTATCAGGCATTTGGTAGCAGGAATTTGGAAAGTTGGTAGCATCCTTCACACCATCCCATTTCTCTACTGGCTCTGGCGCTCTGAATCTTAATTTCCCAACAGGTGGTTTTCCAAAGGGAATTCCAAGAAAGGCTCTAACATCCGAACCCAGCACAGAAAGCAATTTTCCTTGAATTTTCCCATTGCTTGTACTGATCACAAGGTCATCTTGAGTGCCAAGTGATAATGTCAGAAAATTAAGCAATATAACAAGAAGTACACACTGAGAGTTTGCAGCCATGGAAAATCCTGAGGATAGAAAAATAAAGACATATTACATTCAAGTATTTCACATACATACAAACAAATGCTAATACAAAAACTGATCCTGCCAGAACACTACAATATGGCCCTAACTTTAACTTTTTAAGTGCAATAAGCATTGTAGTATAAGTAAGACTTTGTAGACACTAAAAAAAAACAAAAAAACATATGCAGATAAACATACCAGCATTCTGGATACTATTGAAAGTCAATCAAGCATGCCTCTGTTAACTAAAATAGCTTGTCTTCAGGTCATAGAAAGTTTAGGGTGGGTCGATGTGTGTGGATATATTGGGCAGAGACCGTGGGTGTGTATGTGCGCGTGTGTGTGCGCGCGCGTGTGTGAAAGAGAGAGAGAAAGAGAGGGAGAGCGAGAGAGGGGATCATTCCCGCTATCAGAGTGTCACTTTAAAAGCGTCTTTAATCCTCGGATATTCACAAATACTGAAGCTGTTGGCGAGTATAAAAACTGCAAGTAACTGCACGCGCGCAGATCATGTGTGAAGCCGCCTTACTTTGAAAAGGCACAGACTAAGCGAGGTTAGAGTGAAAATCGCGCACAGCTGGTTCGATGCGCGCAATGGGGACACAAGCGCTCATGCAGAGATTATTATAAATGACTGCAAGAATTAAATCCGCCAGTGCCAGTTTATAAAAGCTTTAGTGATGTCTTACCTTGTCAGCTAGCAGTTTGTGTCTGTCTGGAGTGAGTGAGGAGGGCACGGCACTGATAGGATGAAAACATGGACAACCTCTGTCCAGTATTCCCTGGACCGGCCCAGTGCACCACCCACTACTACTGCTGCTGTAGATACGCTTATGATTACTTTTATATAATAAAACACAGTAATACCTGTCCCTGAATACAATTAATAATGGTAAAAGCCAAAAACATTGCCCTCATAATCATATTATGAATGATAATAAAGAGTGAGTGAAGAGCAAAATTTTGTGAATAAAGTCTTCAGTTTTATTATCTTTAGAAAATACATTTTCTTGAAGAGGAAAAGGAAAGTTTGATTTGCAGTATTATGATTGTAACGATTTGTGAGTGCTGGTGTGATATTAATGTATAAAATGCACTCTTGCTGTAGCATTGTTATTTTTTATTTATTAATGATTTACAACAATTTATTTACACACACACATACACATAAATACATGTGTATATATATATATATGGGCTGTTTCTTTTCATAATGACACATCCCTTTATTTATATCACAATCAGAATCTTTGTATTGTCATTAAACTTCAGATGTTAAACAAAATTAGAAGCAACTCACTGCTAGCAGCATTTAGAATAAATAGCAAAACACAAATAAATAGCTAGAAAAGAAACCCAAATAAAATGTAACTGACAAATATACAAAACTAAAGAAATGTCGGTTTATAATGTAAAGTTGCTCTGAAACACTGTCTTTCTCAAGGTTAATACAGTAATGCATGCAGAAAATGGATCTAAGAAACTGTAAATAAGAAAATTAATGCATAATTAAACCTGGAATACATTTTTGTGTAAATATAAACTCTTGGATGTATTGAATGCACTAAAAATGAAATTAAGCCATTGTCTTTTATGACTGTTATGTTACTGTTGCTTTAAAAAAAGAAAAGAAAACAAATATATCTGTAATTGTTAACAAACCTGAATTAGGTATGGTGCCAAGCATAACCCAGAGGGAAATCCAGCCCTGATAATTATCATTCTGGACATGGATAATTTTTTTTTTTTTAATGAACTCCATGGAAACTTAATTTCATCATTCTATGTAGTCACGCAGAGCCTCCTTAATTCTCATTATACCACTTCCTGTGTCTGTGCCTTGTTTATTTCTCACATCGCTGTCTGCTTATTATACCTGTCATTTCTTTTTTTTTTTTTTTCGGGGGGGGGGGGGGGGGGGGGGGGGGGCGCATCTTTGCTTTTCTTTCCCACTCCTGTGGTCAAAGCTAGAGAGAAATCTAAACCCCTTTGGAACTTTTAATAGTGTGTAGTTTAAGCACATGTTTGTGTATGCCCCCTCTATACGTGTGTGTGTGTGTGTGTGTGTGTGCGTGCATGGTTTCATGTTATTTATAGCATGTTATGTGCAGTTGGATTAACAATAAACAAAGGCTTACTGGGACACTGATGCAATGTCTTGGCACAACAGACTGAGGCACAGACACAGGCCGCATCTGTGTATGTCAACCAGATTAATAATGCGTTCCCTATCATGGTGAGTACTGAAGATTGAATTTAATTTTAGACATGGAAACATTCAACCCTATACCCTAGGCAAGGATTTGTTTCCTTTTTGTGTCTCTCCATCAGTCTACCACTCACTTTTAAAGCCTCTTGCTCTTTCAGTATGCCAACCAGCTGTAGTCATGGACATCAGCTTAGGAGAAAGGGAGCCACGGGTGTTCTGGCTTTTTAGAGTTATGTACAACTCAGCAGGAGGGTTTGATAGATATGCGGACAGTGACAGAAAAATGCAGAAAAATGAAGCAGAACCATTTGTTTTAGAAACAGCACAGCAGTATTCACTACAAATGCATATTTAATCAAGAATTAGGTTGCCAGGATCCAAGTGAGCATCTGGTGTTTTTCCACTGCCTTCCTGTGTTTTGCTCCGTCTACCTTCTTGACAAAACCCTCGTTCCTCACCTGTTATCCGCTCACAATGTTCAGCAAGGCTGTATTTAAGATCAGTGCAGTCACCTATTCCAGTTTGTCAGCTGCCGCATGGTGGTAACCAGGCCTCATTGCTTCTTGTTTACATGTTCATGCTCTGTACTTACCTCAGTCTCCTTGTGTCTCCAGTTTCCTCATCAAGTCACCGCTTCACTCCCCTGCAGCTTAATTACCTGGATGCTGGTCTCCTTGTCAAGATTCTCTGCACCTCTCTGCAACCCACTTGATTGGAACCGCATTCACTCACTCACCTCTCGGACGCTCACTAGGTTGCCCTCCCCAAAACCTCACAACCTCTGCCTGCAAGTAAGCCCACAGAATCAGTATTCCTCTCTCCTCCCCTCATTAACTCCTCACTCTCAGAACCTAACCAAACTCTCCCTCTGTTCTAGTGCCTCCACGTCAGAGACTCAACACTACGTATCCTCTTGTTGTCATTTCCAGTTTCTGTTTTCACAGCGAAGCTTGTTAAAATCTTAACGCTGTTCCATTAGGTTTCCACATTTGAGTCCCCTCCCACGTACTGGCCTCCGGGCCCCCTTGACATAGGTGTGTAAAGGAAGAAATGGAAGATATTTGATAGGACCCTTTGAGAAAATGTTTTCTTTCTGTCATTCAGAATCATCAAAATAAGCCTGCAGACTGAAATGGAAACCCCACCCCACCTCAAACACACAAGTTAATTTCAGCCATGCCCCTTTAATGTCAGTCTTCTGTTATGAAGCCAGGGATAAGCAGCAAAAAATAAAATAAATAAATAAATGAAAATTAAAAAGAAACAGAAAAAAAACCTATTAAATTCATTTCTGTGTGAAAGCTTGGAGCAAAGAGATATAATAATAATATCCAATCACAGTGTCATAGAGAAGGATATTAGTTTATGCCATGCTCTCTGTATCTGTTTCTGTTTTATTTGAATTTGAGCTGTGTGTGTGCACGCGCAAGCATGTGTGTCCACATGTGTACTGAAATATTCAAAGTGGAGCTGAGGTACTTTGCTCTTGCACTTGGTGATTGTGACGACCCTCTGCACTTTACCTTCCTATCTTTCTGTTTGTTAGGTTGCTGTGTCTTGCAGATCCTGCAGAGGAGGTGAAATCTGTGCAAAATCAGCAGTGGTGGTCAGTGTGGCAGTGCTCCATAAAAACACCTTAGAAGTAGGTTGCTGTGTGGGGCTCCTTTGGATTTTTCTTTTGGATTTTTGATTTTAGTTGCAGTTTGGTTTGTTTTCTTGCACGAAATCACTGTATTCATCACACCTTCATTCACTCACTCACTTACATCATCGGTGTGGTGTATAGCTCACTGGAATGGGCAAGCAATCCAGGTTCTGAAAGGTTGCAGCAGCCTGGGTTTGGTTTCATCCCAGACTATTTCCTGCATCATTCTCTCTCTCTCCTGTCTGTTCTCTGTGTTTGCTGTCTATTAATAATAGCTAAACATGGCAAAAAAACTTCATTGGGCAATTGGTATTAATGCATTGTCAAACATACATCTTTAAACAGCATGACAATGATATTTAATGAAATAAATCACATAAAATATCCCACTTAAGGCAGACAAAAGTTACAGCTTTTAAATTTTAGATTCAAACTAGGTGTGGGACTTGATTAAAAATATTAATCTATTTAAATAGAGGCTTTGTAATTAATTAATCTTGATTAACCACATTTAATCGCACAAGGAAATTTGTCCCTCTAAATTTTTTTTTATATTTTATTTTAAAGGGTTTTAGTCGGCGACAGAATAAATAATAGACATGGACATGAATATTGTAAACTCGAGCTCTTTTAACTTATGGGGGAAAATGTTTAAACTGCATTTCAGTGCAAAACAGAACGACAAAAATAATATCCCTGGCCAAAATTGGGCAGACTTAAAAATAAAATGCTATTTTAAGTACTTTATGTACATTTTCGTACTTTGGTACTTGGTATATATAAATGGTATTTTCTTTAAATAAATTTAAATAATAATAATAAAAATTTCATAAACTTAAAGTGCAGTTTTTCTTCTTAAAAAAATAACGCAGAAACATAAAAGGTTATTTAACCAGCTTCACCTTTAAACTCTGAGTAACCTTAGCCAACATTATTTTGTACATTAGGCTAAAACAGTGTGATCATCAAGCATTTTAGTGCAAAAAATAACAAACCCATTGGACTCACAATACTTCCATGCTTATTTACTCTCCGTCTCTTTCAGCCAGTTACTTTGACAAACTGGCCTGTTCAACGTTTCAGAGCTCATGGCATCTCTTTTTTCTGTTACTAAGTGAGAACAGTCTCTCACATGGGACAGAAGTGGCAGGACTAATCAAATACTTGCGGGCCAGGAGAGACAGCTGTGGGTGGGTCCCTGCTCAACAGGATCACCACTGCAGCAGGCAGTCAGTCTCACTGATGGCGGATTCTGCTCTGTACAAACTCAGGGCCCTGTTACACAGAGCTTCCTCATCAGAATCAGATTCTGAAGACAATGAAGAGAGGAGGAGGCTCTCTGTCTTTGCTGGCTCCTTTGTGGTGGCATCTTTACACTGTTCCTGCAGCTGGTCCACAAGGCTGGTCCAAACCTCTTCTAGCGCTCCCCTTGCAAGACACTTTAAATCCTGGAAGCGTGGGTCAAGCACCGTAGCTATCTTGAGTCACTGACAGTTGAGTGTAGCTGTTGACTTACTAATTCTAGTCCTGAAGCCAGACATTTCATCAAGTTTGTGCTGCCAACACCTTTTGTTGGTACTTGGACTGCTAGCACTAACAGCTCCCAGAGTTTCTATGCTCGCTGCAACATGTTTTGCATTTAGATGGTACCGAAAGGTTGAAGTGCTTCGGTAGTATGCAGACTCCTTGTTGCAGTTTTCACAAAACCACGCTTTTATCAAGGCTTCTGTCAGGTAGTCTTTTGAAATTAAATTTGCTTCCAATCAGTCCTAGCAACACGCTTTCTTCTGATTCTTTGTAGCGCTGATGTGTGCATCAGTGTAATCGGTATACCAGGAAATTGCGCAGTGACAAAAGTTCCCCTTTGTTTGGAAAGCAAAGTGCGATTAAATGCATTATTTATTTATTTTTGTTTATGTATTTACTTTTTTCAAATTCATTAATCATAATTAACACATTAAATTCCCACCCCAAATTTAAGCATCGCAAAATATGCCTGAAACATCACCAAAATAACTACTGAAAAACCTGTCTTCACTCTCCTACATCTCCTTCCATGGCACAAGCTTCACTAAGGAGCACAGATTAACATAAAAGCCATTGAGCTCTTTTAGGGGTGGGAACTTACCTAAGATGGAGGAAGGTAATGAGTGCAATGAAGCTAATTGAGAAATCCCTTTAGTAAAAAAACAAAACAAAACAAAAAAACAGTCTGGGACTCACAGTCAAGTGGAAGATTGAAATTTACAACCTTGGACTTTGGACATTTTGAAATCCACTAAGTATATTTGTTACCAGCCAGATAATCCCCCGCCGCCCCGCCCTCTCCTCCCTGTGCCGCAAGCAGCAGGCGCACCTCGCAAACGGAGAGCGCCCTTACTCCCAGCAAATGGGCGATAGAAAACCGATTGGTGCCTATGCCATTCCCAATATGCGCTGGCATGATGTCGGGGCAGCATGAGTACGAGCAATTGTTTTTTTTTTGTTGTTGTTGTTTTTTTGCCGATGTCCATGTTGCCGCTCCCCACCATGATGCCGCCCCGGGGAACCGCCCGTGTCGCCCGTATCAAAAACTGTTACTGCTTGTAATGAAGACTGAGTAAATGTTGATGTAACGTAAGCAGTCCAGATAATTTAAGCTTAACTCAGGAGGGAGTCCAAGCCTAATTAAAGCTGCAAGCAGCGTTACGAGGGCCCTCGCACCCCGGAACGTCGAGCCACGCCCAACACCTAAAACCAGCACGTCCGATCTGATGTCACATTGATGGAATTCATGCATTTAACCACCAGCTAACAATTCATCTCATTCAATCATGATTATAGTCGTCCCACTAGGTGGCGCTCTAACCATTACTGACAAATGGCATAACAAACATTTCCGAGCTTGAGTCTCATCATGCCTGCGAAGTTTGGGAGAGACTGGACATTATGTTTTTGAGTGACAGCAGATTACTGCTTTTTGGCGAGTGATTCAAACTCCACGTGCCGCCATGACCATCCCATTTCCCTGAATGTAAAAAGCTTTGCAATTTAACATCACAAAGGTCTTTAGATGCCATGCACTGCAGATCGGTCCAATCTGATGAAATCCCTTGGAGGAGTTCGTCAAAGTACGGAGCCTGAAAAGAGGGGAAAATGTCGCCAAAATTACACATTAATTTTAAAATGGCTGACTTCCTGTTGGATTTGGGATATTGCTCCAAGAGACTTTTTTGTACATCTTGATATCCTTCATAAGCTTACCAGGTTTCAGACTCATCGATAAAACACAGAGCAGGGGCTGTTGTTTTGAAATTTTGTAGGGGGTGCTGTGGAGCCATTTTGCGCTATTCAATGAAAATGATCACATAACAAGAAAGCCCTCATCACATTGGAGGTGTGTGCCAAATTTCAAGACTTTTTAAACTTTCCAAGCCCCATCAAAGTTCGCCATGCTTTCGGGGTCACACCCTTTCGCGAAAAGTCACAGTTTTCACTGTAACCCAAGACCAACTCCTTAAGGCTTTTCTGGAGAAATTTGAGGCTGCAGATGTCACCCATCACTATACTGTACCCCAAAGTGTAAAACATGACATTTCCTGTGTTCCCACTAGGTGATGTCAAATATGGCAGTTGAAAAATGTTCAGGGGTGGAGCCTTATCATATGTGTGTGTAACACCCCTTTCAACACTTGGGATACAGATTTAAATGGTTACCTGTGTGTTGGGCCAATAGCTGAGGTTCGACTACTGGAGCAGAGTGGATGACTAATGAAACGCTCAGAGAACTTGGTTTGATCAGTTTGTATTCACAATTAAAGAATCTCACATACATACATTGAAAACAATAACAGTACATGAAAGGAAAAATTGGGCCCAAGTCAAGGAAAATAATAAACAAAACACACACACACACCCCTGGGGGGTTTGACTCATTCTCTCTCGTGTCAGCCGACACCCTTAAGTGTGAGTCCAGCAATGAGGATTCTCCTTGCAGGATGTGCAAAGGAGGAATGAAGTGCAAATCTGTCCTACCACTTAAATAGAGTTTGTACAGTTCACGGTTCGTCCAAAGAATTTAGTTCTCTTCTCAAAACAATCATCTCAAGGATCCTGGAGGGGTGGCTCGCCATCTTTGGACTGGATCATCACTGAACTGTACTCCCAAGTAAAAAAAAAAACTGACCTGTATAACACAGTCAGAATAACATTCAAAAATCTATATTTAGTCATTTATACATATATTCTTTCTTATGTTTCGTTCATACATACTAACAAATTTGCATTTTACCTTTCCAGTATACAGAAAGAACGACAGAATATTCCAAAACATAGACAATGATAACTTCTTACCAAAGTAACCAATAAAATGGGCTCTCCCGGAGCTTCAAAAATGGCGATGGTGCAGCGTTGTAGCACAACTACAAAGAAACATAACCCTATTTTCTTTAAACTGTATTCACCTCACAATGAACACAATTAAGGATTGATATAGGAACATATCAACATCTACAGCATACATATAACTTACAATCTTTACATGCATCGTCATAAGAAGCTAACAAACTCTAACATACAGTTTAATCCTTACAATCACACATGTACAGCCACATGGCTAATAGCAATAGCCGCTAGCATGTCGTCGTTATAGTTGCTTAAACTCACAATATTCTTGTTCACAACAAATTAACTCACCCAGAAGAATCCGAGCAGTAACAAACTCCTTTCTGGTTAACAACAATTTCCAGATAGTTTATTTCCACCGTACAATCCGACTGAATAAAAGCAACCACGCTTACAACTTGGAAAAACTGACTTTTCTTCCTCTCCCTCTTTCCTGATATCCGTAGCTGCTACGGAGTGAACGGCAGGAGGCGGTACTTCCCCCTGTATACTTCAAGGACCATCAGGACATTATAGACATCTTCTATTTTATTAATTCTCAACAAAATAATTTAACTTAATAAAACTTAACAGTGAACTCAAAATACTAACATCACTCATAACACACTAAAACCCTTAGTAACTCTCCAGGGTTACATGTGCTCTTTGGTCCAGATTGGACAATGTATGACAGAATGAGAAGCAATAAGATTTTCATGGCGAGTCATTGAAATTCGCCGTGGCGCCACCGCCTCACCGTAATGTGAAAACTCAAAAGCTCCGCAATTTAACATGGCCCAGGTGTGTAGTTGAAACTGACCAAATATGAAGCTTATATGACCAAATCCCAAGGAGGAGTTCGAAAAAGTTCGAGGCATGGAAATGGCAAAATTAGAGCCAAAATGTCACCTTCACCTCCAAATTGCGGACTTCCTGTTGGGTTTGCGTCAATGGCCCAATTGACTTTTTTGTTCGTCTTGGCATGATACATATGTGTCCCATTTCATAAATGTAGCTCAAACCATGTGTTCGTATGGCTGCATTTAACAACGCATAGGTGGCGCTCTAGAGCCATTTTACAGTGCTCATATGTAAAACCATTAAAATACAAACTTTTTCACCAGACCTGGCATGTGTGCAAAATTTCATGAGTTTTTGAGCATGTTAAAGCCCTCAAAAAGGCAATTCATTTCAATGAAAAAATAAATAAATAAATAATAAACAGAGCAGATACAATAGGGCCTTCGCACTCTCAGTGCTCGGGCCCTAATAATACCATATTAAACTATGACGTTAAACTGTACAACCTTGAAATATGAGAATTTTGAAACAGAACAAATGTTTCTTTCACTATCACCACTCTACAAATGGTGATAATCCACCTATAAACTGGAAAGTAAATAGGAGCCCTCTAATAAAAAGATCATTAACGTAAACTGGACCAGTCCAAAAAAATATCAGTTGAAATTTTTAATACTTGAACCTGAATCAAATTAACCATCGTACCAAAATCACTACCACCAATAATAATACTAATAATATAACACATGATGCCATGATTTAAAGAAACACATGAGAAACAAAGTCATTGACATCTGTTAGTCCAGAAAGAGTTACAAAGTCATTTCTATGGCTTAGCGACTCCACGTTGAGAGCTGTTATCTACCAATGGAAAAACCTTGGAACAGTGGTGAAACTACCCAGGTGTGACTGGCCTATAATTTCTCCAAGAGTGCATCAACAAAAATCTAAAGAATTGCAGACCTCACTTGCCTTGCAGTTAAGGTCAGGGTTCATGATTCAACAATAAGAAAAGAACAGGCAAAATTGAATCTATGGGAGATTTCAAGACATAACCCAATTATTACCAAAAAGAACACAAAGCCTCATGTCACATTTGCCAGAAATTATCTTAATTATCCCCAAGACTTTGGGGAAAATACTATGTGGACTGACAAAAAGTGTACTTTTTGAAAGGTTTGTGTCTTGTTACAACTGGCATAAAACCAAGACAGCATTTCATAAAAAGATCATATCAACAACCACCAAATGTGGTGGTGGTAATACAATGAGATGAGGCTGCTTTGTTCAATTTGTGCTTTTTTCTTCACCTAAAAATATTTTGTTACCTAAACAAAACCAAATAGTAACCACAAATAAAACAAAAATCAAAATGGGAGTGACATGCATTGGTTTTCTAAGGAAAAGGTAGCATCGATCGTCAGACATTTTTTCTTTAAACAGGTGTTGTGTGTATCAGTGGCATCATGGTCAGAAGCATGAATGTCAAGAATGTCAATTTTGCACTCTGATCTCAAGTCTACACAAATACATGTCTGCACATAATAATACCTGTTTCTGGGAAAACCATCACATTTCAATCCCAGCGGCAACATACTTAAGGGGCCTTCCTGATCGTATTTCAGCTACTCGGTACCCATTCAATATAATTTTTTATTGTGCAAGTTGCGCTCTGCAACAGCTGCTTGTGGTTGTGGTAAAAAAAATTATAATGCCAGTGAAAACAGCATATTAAGTGGAGATTAGTTTCCATTTTACTGATGTAACTCTAGATCAATTTTTGATATTATATTTCTGACAGAGGGGAGGTAAATTCATTGACTACAAACACTTGATGATGCTATGTCCATTCCTCTAAAAGAGACTTTTTGGTCTGCTTGCACTCATGCATGACATAGTAATACTTAGTAGCGGGTCATAATCTTGGCTAATGCCCACATCCATATTTGGGTCAGGCTTCACTCTTTGGTGTAAGTCAACAAGGTCCTCATGCCTGTCACAAACAGATTACAAGGGATTTAGCCTATTTATGCTACAGTATGCTGGTGGCTAAAAGGTTACAAAATTGTAAATGCAGCATGACTGCGGGGTAGCCTTTGGTCTAGAGTCCTCTGTGCCTGTTTGTGTGTGGGCTTGTGTACGTGAGGGTGAGAAAGAATAAGAAACAGGATGATAGATTGTAGAGCCATTTCAATGGTGTAAAATTTCATTTGAAATCCTACTTTCAATTCAATCTTAATAAAACACTCAAATGCCTTGCGACCCATTTAGTGTCCCAGTGCACTCATACCTACCCCACACTCACTCACTCTGTCTTTCTGACTACCTCATGTGCACACATGTACACACAAAAGGGTCTCATCAGGCTGCTGTGTGTCTGAAGTGTTGTTTTTATATTGCAGTCATATTTCATTTTGGCCTACTTTCTTTAAATTGCCTATGGGGTTTTGTATGGGGAGAGGAACCATCACATTTATATATGAGATAGAAGGAGAAAAAACAGAGGTGAGAGAATGTTTATGTTCTTATTCATTTTCTTTGTCTTCTTTTCTCTTTGTGTATGGTGCATGCTTTTTCACATTGTGTTTTATTTCCTTTACCCTGCTTTCTATTAGATTCTTTTATGTGTTAAAACACATCTCTGTCTCTCTCCCTCTCTCTTTGCCTGCAGATCCCCAACCGTGGCATGCAAGTGAGGTTTAATTGCTGTTAGGACTCTCCAGGTGACTGGGGAATGATGCATGGGAACAGAGGAGTAAAAAAAGAATGGGAAGATAGTGTGCAGTTTATTATGCAGTGTATTGTAAGAATCTTTTAAAGTTGAAGGCCAAGTTAAATCTGGAAACCTGTCAGTTAATTAAAAGAGTTTTTCTTAAGTTTTCTTTTTTTTCCGCCCCAAAAAGTGGAGCTGGATAGATAAGCAATAATGAGGTAGAAAGTATCTGCTGTCAATATCAAAATGTGTTTTATAAAAGATATTTTTTCACTGCTATTCATAAAATTATTTGAGTAGCACAAAGAGTAATACATTTTTGCTCCCTCCTCAAATATTTATTTTCTTTCCTGCTCTTGCATCACAAATTTCCAAATGTTTCCATTTTGTGTGATAACAAAGAGAAACTCATTGTCAACATAGCTCATGTCCACTGGAGGCTGCAGGTAAAACAAGAAGATTGAATAAGAGATTACAATAAATCTGTAGTTCACAAGCTGAATTTTTATTACGGGTATGGAACTTTATTAACACGTCAGCTGGGTGGTTAATTATACTACCAGCATATCCAAGAAATCAATGCTCATTTTACTATTTACTCACTTTATTATTTTGTTACCTAGCACTAATTAGCAGGTGTTCATATGATGCAACAATGCTGTCTATGGCAGACATCCTAATAAGGCCCTCTAACATGGCTTCGTTCATTTTACAGTTATAATGACTCTGCTCTGAATATTTTACCGAATTACCTATTTCTAAATTGGTGTTCACATGCGAAGAGTCATTGGGATCAAAGATAACATCTCTCTCTGAGATTGGTTGTATAATTTATAGCCAATTATCCACAGTTATTTTTAACAATAAAAAAGACCTAAAACGAGAAGCACAAATTAGGGGGTAAAAAACAAGGAAACACAGTGAGGGGGTACTACCCAAATTAATTTACCAACCCCATTCACACACATATATATATATACATATATATATGTATATACATATATATATATATATATACATATATATATATATAATCTTAAAAAAAAAACCCGCTCACCCCTGCGGGCAGTCTACCCTTCAGGCTTGGGTCCTCTGCCAGAGGCCTGAGAGCTTGAGGGTCCTGCACAGTATCTTAGCTGTTCTTGGGACTGCGCTCTTCTGGACAGAGATCTCCAATGTTGTTCCTGAGATCTGCTGGAGCCACTTGCCTAGCTTGGGACCTAGTGCTCTGATTACCACTGGGACCACTGTTGGTACTTCTCAAGCTTCTCGTGTTCTTTCTTCCTGATGTTGCTGTCATTCAGGACCGCTACATCTATCACTACAGCCGTCTTCTTCTGTTTGTCTACCACCACCATGTCCGGTTGGTTAGCCACCACCATTTTGTCCGTCTGTGTCTGGAAGTCCAACAGGATCTTAGCTTGGTCATTCTCCACCACCCTGAGGGGCATGTCCCATTTTGACCTCGGGGCCCCCAGGCCATATTCAGTACAGATGTTTCTGTATACTATGCCAGCCACTTGGTTATGGTGTTCGATGTATGCCCTGCCTGCTAGCATTTTGCACCCCGGTGTTATGTGCTGGATTATTTCAGGGGGACAGCCTGCCCCTGGGGTCTTGCCCGGTGTGATAGACCCCAGCCTCTGTGGATCTTGTGCTCAGGGTTTGTTCCTGTGCTGCCTGATTATTGCCTCTGTGCTGTCTTTCAGTTCAACTTTGTCCAGCCACTGGTAGGATTTCTGGATGTCAGCCACTTTGTCTATCTGTCGATGGTACATAACATGCAGGGGCCTGTCTTTCCATGATCGCTCCTCCTCTTGCTCCTCTTTGTTGGGTTTCTGCTGCCTGAGGTATTCAATAAGTACATGGTCTAACATTTCTTCCTGGCCTTTGCAGTAGCATTTTTGTTGTACCTCATCAATCTCTAGCCATGAGAGCAGTTCCTTCTTCCGAATGTTAGAACACTGAGCTACTAGTTGTTTCGCCATCAATCTGGATGCTGGGTATTGAAGAGTCCATCTGTCCCACATCCTATTTACAGTATGTAACCCCTTCTGCTGGGGTTACTTGAGTAGTAGCATTCCAATAGTGCCCTCTTCTCATCTCTTGCCCACCTGTGCCTTCTTGTGCCAGTAGCCCACTTCTCACACTTCTCATTAGTGCGTTCTGGTTTCTCAACACCTGACGTGGACCTTGCTAATACATGTGACATCCGAGCTTGTATGGCTTCAGTTTTCTAGTTTTCTGCCTCTTGCTCATATCCGAGGTAGGCTTGGTTAGCATGGAGAGTCTAGCCTAAGGACCCTTACTGGATACAGACACCCTGGTCAGGAGATTGCTGGGGGCTGTGTTTCTTCTTGTAGATTGAGAAAGATTAACAAACAGATTGGTGTAAATCTGACCTCTCAGGTAAAAAAGCTATACCACCATGTACAACTCAAATCAAGGTTTAGAAGTGAATGAAACATTATATACTCTCAAATCCTGGCTCTTCTCTGTGTTAATAAAGTTACTGTTACTTTCAGTCTTTTTTCAGCAGGCTGTGTAGCTGCATGTACAAATAAAGTCAAGATATTGTAATATTCAGACATATTGTAACACACTTGAAGTCTGTCTGAGTCCCATTAATAGGTGCTTTTTGGGATAGAGTCAGTTCTGTAAAAAACATTTTGGCTGCCTGTAAAACAAAATACATCCTTGTTTGCATCATGTTCCTTCCCTTTTTCTGGCACTGAGTTCAGTTAATTTATGCTATTTAGTTTTCATAAAAATACCAGTGTTACTGAGGACCAGAAACATGTGTGGCTCAGTTCCAAACACGGGGGGAGGACTCGGTGAAGAGTTCCAGGACATAGTCACATGTTATGTTCCACTCACACTAGTGTAAACTTAGAACAGCAACTATCTTGCAACAAGGAAAAATTAGCTCTTTAACAGTGATTACGCTGAATTTTTGTGCTGTGAATCATTTGCCAGTAGTTACGACAACCAGTTGGTTGCAGAGGGGCTGAACATGCAGCAACTGCAAACGCTGTGCGACCAGTTTTGACACTTGGCCAGCTGATTATATGCTGATTATATTTAAAAGCAAGGTTGTTTTTTAAACTTTTGGCTGGATTGTGAATCGTTTATCGTTTATTTATTTATATACAGTGTTGGGAAGGTTACTTTTAAAATGTATTCCATTACAGAATACAGAATACATGCCCCAAAATGTATTCTGTAACGTATTCTGTTAGGTTATCATGCTTTTTACAACTACGTGAATGTCCTATTGCTGTGATTTATTACTGTTACTGAAGGTCCGCGGCTCCGAAGTCTTAGTAAAGGGACCTCTGGCTAATACGGTGGGTTCCGTGTTGGGCTCATAGCCTAAAAATAGCTTTACTTTGTTGTCTGGGTCAACTTTGCTAGCGAGAGACAGAGAGAGGCGTTGAAAGGCTGCTCCAACAGAACTTATTGTTTTGGAGGAAAACACAAACACAGCGTACAGTTGAGTCTTAATAGCTTACTTACAACTAATTATTTACATGCTTCCAGCTCCCGTTTTTGCTCGATGACAGCTCGTACTTTTCCTTTCTCTCCCTCCCTCGCTCACAGACACATAACGGGTATGGCAGTCCATTCTACCTGCAGCATGGACTACACTGCCCATGATGCTACATTCTTTAGAGTGATACCTGTAGCATTCTGCCTATTAGCTTAGCACAACAACAACCACAAAAAGGCCTCTCTCACCCAGGAAACACGCAGAGAGAGAGCGTCACCCTGTAACCATGGCAACCGTAACGCTGCCGCCTGGAACAACAGAACGTAGCTGTCAAACAAAACCCAAACAGCCACAATATGAAACAGGGAAGTACTGCCGTGTAATCCATTTATTTCAACAAAGTAACTGTATTCTAAATACCACCTTTTTAAACAGTAACTGTAACGGAATACAGTTACTCATATTTTGTATTTTAAATACGTAACGGCGGTACATGTATTCCGTTACTCCCCAACACTGTTTATATAGCACATTTAATTACAACAGAAACGTTGACCAAGTGAATGTAAGTAAGTAGTTAATATGAGATTCTGTATGTAGACAGCAGCAGATTTGTAATTCTCACCAACTTACCACAGTTAATAACCAATTGCATGTAACTGTCAACTTCACCCGACACAATCGTATACTGATAGAAGACTTAATCTGTACTATTGCCATATTATCACTGCCTTCTCAATGCACCAAGGTCACGTTGAAGACTGTTGTTAACTGGGAGTGGTTGCAGACCTGGCTGTCTTCAAAGCAACCATTTCAAAGGCGACAAGGTTGCAAGTACATGATTATAGTGTTTTTGGTCATGTCATAGTTTCCAATTGCTGTTCTCCCTATCATGACTATCATTATGTATCATACACATTGGGTGCATAATAAGAAATGATTAATCTGATGATATACAGAGCCAGACTAACACAGCCAGCAAATTTTATTATTTGATTTCTTATGAGTACATATTTCCTCAGTTTGAACAATATGCAACCACATAGACACATACAGTACCCACACACATACACACAGACATACTTACTCCCACCTATTCCATGGATTCTCTTTAAGTATATTTTGTGAAATTATTTGTAACTCTTCAGGTATTACTAAGTACTTATGGAGTCTTGTAGTCACAGCACTTTTTAACACAATAAAAGGTCTGTGCTAGATGCCAAAATGCATTTGTTCATTATGTATCTTCATCTCATTCTAAGGAAAAATGGTAAGATTGGAGGACAGTGTCTTCCTGGCGCAAATGAGGATTTATTTATTTTTTTTGTTCTTTCTGAAGAACTGCTGCATGCATCTCTGCACATATCTACTGTTAAATGCACTAGCTGGCATCTTCCACCTCGTACATGTTTTTTAACCTTGAAATCATTGCTGTTTGTTGCCTTTTTGTCTGAAAATAAAATTATTGGTCCCACACAACCACACACAGCATCAAAGGTTGTACACCATGGTCAAATAACTATGCATATTCATGTAATGTTTACCTTATTGGTTAAAGAAAACAAACCATGAACACACATCACACACACATAAGAACACTTAATTAATCAATTTTGAATTCACGATTGATTTAGTCTAGATCTAAAGTTTTTCTCTCATTGCTTGAGGAAACTCTTTGAAAGTCATTTCATATCTTACACCAGTGCAGAATTGATTGGATATTGTCATAATTAACTTGGATTTTTACAAAGGCTGGCCTTGTTGCAAATAAAGCCATCAATATTGTAACCTTCCTGAGCACATTCACTCCAAATATAAACTCTGCCTAGATCAATACAAAACTTTGAAAAAGTGCTTGTTTTGAGATAATTAAACATTGTCAGATAACAGAAAAGCATAGAATGAGACAAAGGCATTGTCAGAGATGGAGAATTGGTTGATCCATTGCAACAAAATTAATGTATATTGTATAAGAATTTGGGCCTTTATGTGTTGAGTTTACATGCGCTCCTTGTATCTGCACCAGATCTTTCTGTGATGTGATGACTTGTGATGGGTGGGTAACTTGTCTAGGGTTTACATCAACTCTCTCCCCATGATAGCCACTCTAGGACATATAAGCCCTTGAGAAAATGAATGGATGGATGGATTCTTTGAGTGTTGAGTTTGTGTTTCACAATGTTACAGTTGCATGGAAGAAGTGCATCTGTGATGCAGCATTTGATTTCCTCTAGTTTGTCAAACAAACAAACAAAAACAACCCCCCCCCCCCCCAAAAAAAAACAAAAACAAACAAACAAAAAAACAAAAACTAACCCTTCAACTTCTCTTTAAAATTCACATGGAAAGAATTCACATTAAAACAAAAAAACAGCAATTGGAAAGGTATGACATATTTGTGTGGCAAAACAAACAAACCAAGAAACAAAAAACCTACTTGACCCTGGGGAAGACCCAGTACAGCATAAAAGTTGAATCAATTTGAAATAGAAGTTGATGGTTTCTTTTTCATGCAAGGTCCAGACTGAAATTTCAAAGTCACAACAGGAGTGAGCAGAACAGGACTTCTAGGGTGCAATTTTAAAATAGCAAAAGCATTAGAAGTAGTCCAGAGGTAGACAAGGTCAGAATGTAAAGAGAAGTTGGCCAAAACTAAATTACCATCTGACACATGTACTTTTGCAGTACGGTGGAGTGGGAAGTCCACAAAAATGTTTGGGAAGACAGTAAGACATTACTCCTAATATGCCATGAAAACTGCAGATGGACTCACTCCAGTACTGTGTACTGTTTCCTTTGCCAGCTGCTTCAAAAAGCAGTCATTATGTGACATAAAGCAGATTGCACCTCTAGACTGACTATTTCCTGAATCATTCAGCAATATGTGTGTGTGTGTGTGCGTGTGTGTATGTGTTTGAGTGTGTGTGCATGTGTGTGTCTGCTATTGTGAATATGTGTGGATACTTCTCTGTATGGATACTAGGGTTGTGGTTTGTGTTAAAGAATTGGTCCCATTGGCAACATTGGTACCCTCACTATGAGCTAATAGACCTAACAAACAGTCCCCCCCAGGTCATACAAGGCTGTATAATTGAGCCATTGAGGATTTTCTACTAACCTGTAACTACTACATTCTCTCACATTCACACACTTATGCACATTCACTGCTGTGGCCCAAAACACACAGCCACTGCAGTTGCTTTGTGGATACGGGCTTTTCTTTACACATACCTTCATCTCAACTGATGATTCTCTATTCAACTTCAAGCTCTTTTACAGAGTTCCTTTTAAACCTTTAACATTTCTCCTTCTTTTCTCTCACCTCCAGCATGGACAATGGTGGTTCTCATTTTTTAAGAGAACCACCATTGTGCTCAGCCACCTCAGGAAGCTCTACGCCAGGGTACTTTAAAAGAGATTACATCCATTGTTTACACCTCAGATCCAACCACATATCTGTCATCCTGGTTATAGATCACTGGACTAGCTTTGAGGATATTAGATTTCTTGGAGTTTGCCCAGGCATCTATTTTGGGAATTTGTGTACCGGTTACAGGTTCTTCTGAAGTATGGCGTAAGAGGCCTATTGTTATGAGCCCCATACGACTGTAATGAGAGGTTTGCTTGAGGGCTGGCAATAAGTCAGACCTGTTCACAGTGGGATTGGACCAGCATGTTTTTGGTTTGTTTTTGTTTTTTTGTTTTTTTTCAGTGATTGTTTGGTTTAACTAGTTTCAACTCCAGTCCATTTTTAGTCTGTTTTCAGATAAATCTAACTGTCTGTGCATAGTGACAAAAAGAATACGATCATGGATAAAACAGTAGAAATGTGCTTCCTACATTGGGTGTCCCTTGGTTGTCCCTTGTTTCCAGGCTCCTTAATTCTCAGGCAATTCAGAGGGGGTCAGAGTAGAGCCACTAGTATTCTAGACTGAAAGAAGACACACAATCAAGGTCATTCAAGTATCTGACTAGGATGCCTCTTGAGCACCTCCTAATTGAGGTGTTTCTGTCATGTCCTTTCTCAGCAAACCTAGGACACACTGGAGAGATTACAGCTGCTGGTTGGCTTGGGCTTGGTGTCCCTCAAGAAGAGCTAGAGTTGGATAGTTGGTGATGGGGGAGTCAAAGTCCTCTGCTTTGACTGATGTCCCCACAACCTGGTAACAGAAAATGGATAGATGGAAACTTCAAGAAATCAAAATATGCAAATGTTTGCTCTATCTTTGTACAGTTTCATATAGTGTACCTCAAGAAAAGTTGCTAGATCAGTTAAACTCTTCTTTCTGGGGTTAATTCATAGTAACAATAGAAATAAAATGCCTATCTTGAAGCACTTGAAATACAATTATCAGCAATCTTGAAAAGATTATGCTCAAACAGGCACTGATCTCCAGTATTATCAACAGGCTGTGGATGTCTTGGTTGATACATCCCTGCAAAATCATGCTGAAGTTGGGACCAATGCCTCTGGACTGGCACACTGAAGTGGTGGTTCTCTTTTTTTAAGAAGAGGGACTAGAGGGTGTGCAAATAATGCTTATTTTAGGGAACTAACTCATTCAAAAAAAAAAAAACCCTTGCCATCCTGCTTTATCCAAAATTGTGTGAACTCTTGAGACGTCAAAGGAGCTTGCAAAGAAAAATGTCTGGACTTCTTTAAATTGCTTGAAGACGTTTCACCTCTCATCCTAGAAACTTCTTCAGTCATTAGGTCAAATGGCGGAGAGTCCCAGATTTAAACCCAGTGGGAGTTTCCCCCCAAAGAGGGACAAAAGGACCCCCTAATGATCCTCTAATCACCTGAGGTCAAGGTGTGAAAATGGGTGTTGGTCCCAATCAGCCGGGGTTTCGGGTGAGCTCATTGTGAAACCCGGCCCCACCTTATCATGCAATTTTCTGAGGTCAGATGGCCCAGGATGTGAGTGGGCGTTAAGGCGTCTGGGGAGGGAACTCAAAATTGGATTATAGATGGCAGACAGTTAGTGTCATAAACCACCGCCTCTGTTCAAAGATGGTCACTCACAGTGGACATAGACGGCTTCTTTCACTCCTCTTTCAAACCATTTGTCCTCTCTGTCAAAAATGTGAACATTGGCATCCTCGAAAGAGTGACCTTTATCCTTAAGATGCAGATGGACTGCTGAGTCTTGTCCTGTGGAGGTGGTTCTTCTATGTTGTGCCATGCGCTTGTGAAGTGGCTGTTTGGTCTCTCCAATGTAGAGGTCTGGGCATTCCTCGCTACACTGTACAGCATACACCACATTGTTAAGTTTGTGTTTTGGAGTTTTGTCTTTCGGGTGAACCAGTTTTTGTCTGAGTGTGTTGCTGGGTCTGAAGTACACTAGGATGTCATGCTTAGAGAAAACTCTCCTGAGTTTTTCTGATACACCGGCTACATAGGGAATGACAATGTTGTTGCGTCTGTCTTTCTTATCCTCCCTCGCTGGTGTCTGATCTTCTTTTCAGTGCCTCTTTGCTGACATTATAAATGCCTCAGTTTAAATTGCACCCCGCAGTTGCCCTGACCAACCAGAAAAAACTGCTAATGCAGGAAAATGCATAACCCCCCCTCTTCTGTTAGCATAAGTGTTGAGAATATTCACCTGAAAGGAGAATGCTCAACTGAAAGGTCAATGTGTATAAGTGTTTTCTATTTTGATTTGGCTTAATTACTCTTCCCCAGTTTTGTTAATTATAATTAAAAACAAAGATACAAAAATGAATTACATTAATAAACAATTACTTAAAATAAGCTCTCAACCAATTTTTCACAGCAGGTATAAAACTCATTGCACACTTGGTGGCCAGACAAGGCGCACACACATAGGTACATAGGGAGACAAGAATAGTTTGTATATCATTGATATTCCACTTGGCTTCAGAGACAGCTTTTGCCCACCATGGCACACATACAAAAAAGGAACTAGGAATATTACAATTTATATATTATGACCAATTAGCAGGTAATCATTTCTCTTAACTGAAGGACAGAAATTTAAATAGAAGAAATAATTTGCAAATGAAAATATGAACCCCGACTGCAATTAAATGTGGATATGAACCATTAAAATTTTACAGTAGCCTAACCTAAAATTAAAAAAATAATAATATTTACATCAGTGAAAAACTTGTGTGTACCTATTGTGATGGAGTTATACTGCCCCGGGCCGCCGACAGCTGACCTGAGCGCATACACGCACAACCACCATTAGATTCTACACTTGTTGCGCTGGGTTACCGTGGCTGCGCGTCTTTTAGTCGACCGGGCAGATAAACAGAAATGGGTGAGAGCTATATTTTGAGCGTCACAGAGGGTGGCCAACATATTTTTTTCCACTTACCTTTAATAAAGCCGGTCGTGTAAACTCTCGTGTAAACTGATCGCCGATTATACGAGTAGTTGGGCAAGACGATGGTAGAGTGTTCCGGGGTTCAAATAGTGGGTTCGTGCACTTGGAAAGGTCACGTGAACTGCATTATTTTTTGTTTATTTATTTTTATTATGAAACACTGTAGGCTGCCTGGAAGGGGCCATAAATGTAGGTATATGTATTGTAGAAATACAGCTGGATATACAGCAAAAAAGAGTGTTTTGGGGAAAGAAATGATAAAGGGATGATTATTATGCCCAGTGGGAGGGGCAATGGGATATAAGAGGAGGCCGTCATTCTGTGAGATGTTACAGTGAGGGTAACATAGGCTGTCTTAGCCTCTTGTATTTTGTATATAGATTTTTTGTCGTTGTTTTGAATTAAGTCAGTTGTTGATTTTCTTTGTAAATAATCTTTTGTGCACCTGGGAGGCCGGCAGAATAAACTATACACACTGAAAGCTTCCTGACTACGCCTACATTTGTTTGGGAGAAGTTTAGGAGAAGACCCCGCGACACCTATAAAGAGTTCCAGAAATATTGTTTCTGAATCAAGACACTAGTGATGTGTCGGTCGTGAACGAAATGGCTCTCCTTATCGCGAGCCGTGGGTTGTTTTTTTTTCTCCCTTTCTCTCACCCTCTCTTTCGCACTTTTTTTCCCGCTTCACTCCGCATGTGAGCCTTGTGCTTTGCGCTGGGAAGAGGGGGGAGGGGCGGTAGTTACACTCGCAGTAGCACAGGAACAGAGCGGGAGGGAGGGAGAGAGAAAGAAAGAGAACCAGGGACAACAACGTCACATTAGAAAGGTATAGTAATCATCCACAACTATTTTCAGTTGCAGATGATAAAGGATTCAGAAAGTTTATTCATGCAGGCCCATATGACAGAGAATGTACATCTTCTTTTTGTTTTCATATTTTAATTTATATTTAATTGTGTTGTGGTTTGCAGTGTTTTGTGTTGTTTCACTTTAAATTTGTTTAAAAGGAAAAAGCTGAAAATGTAAATAGTTAAAAGTTGAAATGTGAATAGTTGGTTTTTGTATTATATGATTTATTTATTACATTTTATGTGGAGTGAATAAATAAAAGTATATTTACGGTGGCCCCTAGAGACAAAGCACGTACAAACTTCAAAACAGTTATGAACCCCGAAGCACGTACAAAAGACAACAGAAGTGCTCCAGAATGCTAGGCGCAATGTTGAGCTACACAAGCCAGCAAGTACCAACGACCAGATTTGGTGTGTGGTAGTAACAGGTAAATGAACATTTTACCTGAACATTTTTTTTAAATGTTTAAATTTTTTAAAATAAATATATATATATATATATATATATATATATATATATATATATATATATATATATATATATGGCGTTCCATGTATGATCTAAGATCCTGTGGGACTTCCAGATACAGACGGACAAAATGGTGGTGGCTAACCAACCGGACATAGTGGTGGCAGACAAACAGAAGAAGACGGTCGTAGTGATCGATGTAGCGGTTCCGAATGACAGCAACATCAGGAAGAAGGAACACAAGAAGCTGGAGAAATACCAACGGCTCAGAGAAGAGCTCGAGAGGATGTGGAGGGTGAAGGTAACGGTGGTCCCCGTGGTAATCGGAGCACTAGGTGCGGTGACTCCCAAGCTAGGCGAGTGGCTCCAGCAGATCCCGGGAATAACATCGGAGATCTCTGTCCAGAAGAGCGCAGTCCTGGGAACAGCTGAGATACTGCGCAGGACCCTCAAGCTCCCAGGCCTCTGGTAGAGGACCCGAGCTTGAAGGATAAACCGCCCGCAGGGGCGTGCTGGGTGTTATATATATATATATATATATATATATATATATATATATATATATATATATATATATATAGTGCTTGTGTATAAATACACAAACAATACACATATGTAATTTAAGTGATCTAGGTAGCTCTGTTTTGGAAGTTAAGTTAACGCTAGAAATGTGTTTTGGAGTTTGTACATGCTTTTTGGAGTTTGTACGTGTTTTGTCTCTAGGGGCCACAGCATATATTTATATATAAACATATATAAATAAAACCACTTTTTTTACATTAGTAATTCCTTTTGTGCACTATTTTATATTGTTGCTAATAATAAATTAATTAGAGCAACAAAACAACCTGAAGAGCCGGTTCGGAGCCAAAAGAACCAGCGCTTTTTAGTGAGCCGAGCCGAAAGAACCGGTTCTCTAAAAGACGGAAATCCCATCACTACAAGAACTACAACACTGGATCAGGTCAGCAGGGTCTAAGGATTTCTGGTATTGTGGGCTGATTCTGAAAATACATAATATCATGGCAATAATTTGGCTTTAACATGCATTTATATGTATTTATGCATCCATGATCCATAGGCCTATATATTTTTTTGTTGTTATTTTTGTTTTGTTATACTGGAGCTCAAAATAACTGCACTACTTTGGGGAAAAAAGATACACTACAGGAAGACAGCAAGCCTCTTCACATTGTTTTTATAGCACCACTGTAATCTTTTGGCTAATTTGATTATGTTGTATATTGTGTTCAGAGACTAATGGATGAACACACATAGAAAATGTCTGAAAGATAACCATGATATATTTTCTATATGGTTTTGAAAGTTTGTTTGGCTTTGACACAGTTAGGCTTTCTGGCTGTTATTTCTGTTGAAGGAAATTTTGAATTATGCTCTTTTTGTAGTCCAACCATTCAAGATTTACATGAAGAAACAATTAGTTTGATTTCCTTGTCTTGCTGAAATGGGTCACAATTTGTGCCACAGCTGTTTTAAGCATCTTATGCCAACAAAATTTAGGACAAGCCAAGACCGGTCCCCCAGAGGATTTGCATCGCAAACTCTGCACACACAGGTAAGTAGACAATGATGGAGTTTGTCGTTTGTCCGATATTTATCTCAAACCCATGAAAACTAATAAAGACGTGAGCCATGTTTTTGTTTGTGTTCAAGTTTTTCTAATTTGAAAGTGTTTTCACTAGTTTGCAGGGTACACTTACTTTAACGTTACTTAACCCTCCCCCCTTTTTTTTAGTACGTATTAGTAACATAGTTGCAAATAAAGGCTTTAAGAAAGTGTTCACTGTCTAAAACTGTGGGAGAGTGTGGTGCCTATGACGTAGACATATCTGTGTCACGAGTCATATATTGCATTTAAAAACTACAGTAGATTGCAAGACTGTCTAGCACCAACACACTGTTCAACAAAATGATGTCATGACTGCCTGATGCCCAGTTCTGTTAAGTGGTTGGGGAATAAGGGACTTGCTCCCTGCAAAGGACAAGACGTTACCCACTGTTTTGTATCATGAGACAACCCTGTCTTCTGTGTTAGTCAGCAGCCCATTCCTGGCAGATATTTTTCAGTCAATAGCTATGGCATTAAACATCCATGTCAGCTTCAGAGCAACACATATTTGGAAATCAACAACTAAGCAAATGTGTTTGGCTACAAGTGGTGGCGTTGTATGATGTTAAGATTTTTGTAATGTCACTAGCAGTGTTGGGAAGGTTACTTTTAAAATGTATTGCACTACAGATTACAGAATACATTCCCCCAAATGTATTTTGTAACGTATTCCGTTACGTTACTCAATAAGAGTAACGTATTCGGAATACTTTGGATTACTTAATATATTATCGTGCTTTTTTTACAACTACATGAATGTACTATTGCTGTGTGATTTATTACTATTACTGAAGGTTACTTGCCATACCAATACCAACTAGATTTTTAAATCTTAATATAAAATGAGTAACAGTAGGGTGGACATTAGGTAAGGCTGTACTTTATGCAGCGATCTCATAAAGAAAACTATTCTGCGCTTATAAAAACACAGGTCTCCGAACCATAGTAAAGGGACCTCTGGCTAATACGTCTGGTTCCGTGTCGGGAAAGGGAAAGGAAAACAGCGGGGAAGAGGGACGGGGATAAAGGGCAAAAAACAAAAACCAACAAAATAAACAGACAAAAAATACATATATCAATCACCTGTTGAGAAAGAAAAAAGAGAAAACAAGCAGAAGGAAAAAAAAGAGCAACATAATAAACAACATCACGATGATATATGGGAATGTAACAGTAAATACTAAATATTAAACATTATTGTGCAGCACGTAAGATCGAAAGCACAGTGTGCTTTGAGGTAGGAGCCAAAAAGGGTGTAGTTTGTGTGTGTGAGCACCCGTGTGTACACCTGTGAGCATGAACACGCTTGTATTTAAAAGGTTCCTTCATGTAATGATCTACTAGAGGGTGTGGGGAGCCACAGCCCCGTCCTCCAGGGCATGAAGCAGGTATAGAGGAGATCAAGACTCCAGACATCCAGAGGCCCTTAGAACACAAGAGACCAAGGAAGACCAACAGAGGGGCAGCCACGCCACTATCCCAGAAAGCGCTGAGGAGAGCCCCAGATGAGGGGTCACTCAGCAGCTGCGGAGCAGAAGCCCAGGGGGCCGATCGGGCGCACATCTCCACCTCCTAGTCCCCCTGCTCCGACAGGCCGCAGAGAACGGGGGTGTGTGAAGACTCCAAACCTCCTTCCGCCCGCTCATATGTAGTGTTGATGCATGTGTGTTCTAAGGTACATTTAAAACCCAGGAGGGCATGGAGCTACCTGCCAGAGAGCAGCAGGTAAGCGCATAGCCCCTCCTGATAGCCCTCGATGTCTACATGTATTTAAAATTGAGAGGTGGGCAACAACGCCAGGGGTGAGGTTGTACACCCTGATTGTCTTTCGGATTCCGTGTAGCATGCCCATCCCCAAGATCCTATATGTATGTGTAATGAGAGTGTGAGTAATGTGAATGTCTAAGTTGTGGGATAAAATTGAGGCACAGGCAGCCAGAAAGGGACAGAGGGGGGGATGCCTCCCCTGCACCCTGGTGACAAACCTTTACCCCAAGGCCCTGCATGTGTGGGTGATTGTGGTGGAGCGGGAAGAGGGAGGCAGCTGGAGATGGGGAGGGAAGGAAGGGAGGGGAGGGAAGGAAGGGAGGGTTGTGTCCTCTTTCTAATGGGAGCCTTATCTCTCTGTCTGAAACACAAACACACATACATGCTATCATTCATAAAATGGACAGTGGTTGAGCAATGGTGGAGTTTGAACCCAGAGGAAGGGAAAGATAACATTTTTCCACAGCTTACAGCAGCTTGCAAACAAAAAACTGAGAGTCTGCATTCAAGCTACCTCTTTTTGACCACTTGACTTTATGAAGATTCTATACTCAGTCTTATACTTATAAAGGTTGTAGCCTGTGTTATCAAATTCTCAAGTGCAGGCTTTTGAGTGTGTTTGACCTCACTTTTACCCCACCCCACCCGTCTGTGTCTACTTCTCTTTTAATGCAGTGAATCATTAATTTCTTCTCATATTGAGTAATGATGTTTCAATTCCGCCTGTAACTTTACTTCCCTCTGACCTTTGACATTTCATCAGGCCTGACCTTATCATGACCTAGGCACTGTCACAACGGGATTTAACTCTCTTTATTACTAATGGATGTAACCCAAAATAAAAACTCATTTGGAGATTCTAATTCTTTTCTGGGAGCTCTGTGGCAGTATTGTTTTATGGGGTCAGCTAATCTGGCACATTTCAAAATGAGCAATTATCCCATGTTCAGCATGTGTCTAACTTGGAGAAGAGAGAGAATAAAGACTTGGTCACAAAAGGCCAAGTTATTTTCCATGAGGTCATCAGGTCACTTGTTGACAATAAATGTTGATCAGAGACTGTACAGTGTCTGATGTGCATTCACTTTACAGTAAAAAGTCCAAACCCCTTTAGTATCATATCAGTATATAACAGTTGGTGCTTCACCATTTCTTTCTCTGTCTTTATAATTAAAGTCTGTAGGAAAGGACAAATTGAGTTTTAAACAGTAAACTGTAAGACATTGATTCTATAGAATGGACACATGTAGCAAATGGTGAATTTCTCACAAATACCCCCTTGTCTCAGTGAAAGGGAGAACTGTGTCAGGCTTCCTAGAAGTCTCAACTGGCAGTCAGATGGTCCAATTACCCTGCAGTAGCACTTTAGCCGGATCCCCCAGCAGTTTGGTAACAGGATGGTGGACTAACACTAGGTTTGGGGTTTGTCAGTGAAGCCCAGTCTGGACAAAAAAAGGTCAGACACCGTCTGTTTAATCTGTTTTGGAGGAAGCCAAAGACATATGAATACACCTTAACATACAAAAAAACAAACGACATATAGGTCGTCTGTGTCTCTTTGTGTGTGAGCCTGTTTATCTTCGAGCTTTTGCAGTACAACCTGTAGTCATGGTTCTTTGTCTATCTGTAAATGTGTTGCTGTTTCACTTTACTGTTCTGTCACTTTGGGCAGACCAGCAGGCGTACAGCAGCAGTCTGCTGAGGCCTAGAGGCTGTCTGTGCTAAACATAGAAACATGCAGAGCAACAAGACAGTCACACGCCATTTGTCCTCTACTTCCCAAAAAGGTTATGGCTATTATCACAACCAAAATAAATAAATACAACAATTGCTGACAGCACTATCTCCACACAAAAGGCAGTAGTTTTACATTTCATCCTTGTTATTTTATATCAAAAGGCAAGTTTTCTTGTCAAGAATTTCATTCATGCAAAACCTGTATATCAGATCGCAATTGACTGTGTGGACTTCAACTCTCTCCTTTTTTCTTTTCCACAATCTCACAACTGTATCTTGTTGGTTGCAGGATGTTAATGCAAGATGGTTTTCTTTATAAAAGAAATGCGTGTGTAGTATGCCTAACTATATTAATCTTCATTGCATAAACCCTTAATTTGGTGTGCTCCATATTTTCCTAATAAACAACAATATTATTAATTCAGCCATATGCAATGCAGAGCACAGACTCAGCAAAAAGAAGGGCAAAAGCTGGACAGGTCTGTCAGATTCCCTTTACATTAGTGATGGGTCGTTCGCGAACGAAATGGCTCTTAGAGCCGACTCTTTGAAGTGAACGACGCGAGCCGGCTCCTTATTGGGAGCCGTAAGGTTGTTTTTTTTTCTCTCACCCTCTCTCTCGCCCTTTTTTCCGCTAAACTCCGCATGCGCGGCCTGTACTTTGCGCTGGGCAGAGGGGGGAGGGGCGTTAGTTACACTCCCAGTAGCACAGGAACAGAGCCAGAGAGAAAGAGCCAGGGACAACAACGTCACATTAGAAAGGTATAGTAATCATCCGCTATTTTCAGTTGCAGATGATAAAGGATTCAGAAATCATGCAGGCCCATATGACAGAGAATGTGCATCTTCTTTTTGTTTTAATATTTTAATTTATATTTAATTGTGTTGTGGTTTGCAGTGTTTTGTGTTGTTTCACGTTAAATTTGTTTAAAAGGAAAAAGCTGAAAATTTAAATAGTTAAAAGTTTAAAATGTAAATAGTTATTTTTTGTATTATATGATTTATTTATTACATTTTATGTGGAGTGAATAAATAAAGTATATTTATGGTGGACCTTAGAGACAAAGCACGTACAAACTCCAAAACACGTAAAAACTCCAAAACACGTAAAAACTCAGAAGTACGTACAAACTCCAAAACACGTACAAAAGACAACAGAAGTGCTCCAGGTTTCTAGGGCGCAGTGTTGAGCTTTTGTTACCTAGTGGCTACACAAGCCAGGAAGTATCAACAACCGGATTTGGTGTGTGGTAGTAACAGGTAAATTTTTTTTAAATTATTTGAATAAATATGAGTGCTTGTCTATAAATACACAAACAATACACACATGTTTTCAATTGTGTAATTTAAGTGATCTGGGTAGCTCTGTTTTGGAAGTTCAGTAAACGCTAGAAATGTGTTTTGAAGTTTGTACGTGCTTTTTGGAGTTTGTATATGCTTTAGAGTTTGTACGTGCTTTGTCTCTAGGGGCCATATATAAACATATATAAATAAAACCACTTTTTTTACATTAGTAATTCCTTTTCTGCATAATTTTATATTATTGTTAATGATTAAATAATTAAAGCAACAAAACAACCTGAAGAGCCGGTTCGGAGCCGAAAGAGCCGGCTCTTTTTAGTGAGTCGAGCCGAAAGAGCCGGATCTCTAAAAAGAGCCGGAAATCCCATCACTACTTTACATACCCTTTACATTTGCCAGCAGTCTACTCATCCCGTCGCCTAATATGCTTGTTTTAGAATCGGACCAACCAAACCACCAAACCTGTTTCAATACTGTATCCACTACTAAAATGCACATTGCTCTTATTCATAAATTAGAGTTGACATGCTAGATAAAAAAAATGTAAACGAAGAGTGACTTTATCTCTCAATCAGTACAATCACTCAAAGAGCTGTCAAAATGATGGCAGTGCATACACACTCACACCCAAAAAACATTGCAATCAGTCATCACACCAAGCATCCCTGCCTGTTGTCTAAATGAACAAAGTCTGTCTCTGCATATGTGCAGCAATAAGCAGGTACTATAATTAGCTGCCTAATCATAATCATTGTTGCATTTCTCTCATTCACTTCCTGTGCGGAGAGAAATCTCAGTCCAATTTACATCATTAAAGTAATTGCCCAACACTTGCTAATGCACCAGTTAATGCCAACTTATGCCAATCTAACCTCCCTGCTAACTCCCATTTGCCATGATTAGCCAGCGATGCTAACTGAGTAAAACGGTGGGAGACACATCAAGTGGTGCATCCTGGCTCATACTCAAAAAAGTACTTCAGTACATAAGCATGCATGCAAACATACACTATCTGCAATACAACTGGACCACTGACAGTTTATATCATAGATTCAGGTAAATACTAGGGGTGCAACGATACACAAAATTCACGGTTCGGTTCGGTTCGATACTTTGGTGTCACGGTTCGATATTTTTTCGATACAAAAAAAATGTTCATGCCTTTTTAATTTGTCATTTATTAAATTTTCACGGCACATTCTGCATCTTTGGCTGTCACTTCTTCACCCTGACCTGTCTTATTTGGCTCAGCAGAACTAAAATATATATCTGCTGCTTTTACACACGCACTCACATAACGCTCAGCGATTCTCTGCGCGATCAACCTCTCACATGTGTGAGCTTGCTGCAGGAGATTTCACTTGTCATGTTTGCATAGTAAGCTAACGATTGATAAGACGATGTCAGAGGAATTGGTGCGCAAATTATCATCACTCACCAATCAGTGCTGTCGCTCTCTATACACAGTTCGCGCGATTGCAAAGTGAAAGCAAAAAACAAGCGCAAATTCAAACGCGATTTCAATATGTCACATATTGACAGTGGCATTTCCGAAAGAATGCAAAAGCACTGACATATATTTTTCCTTCCTACGATAGGGCAGGGCAGAGATAGATTTTGGTAGCCCGACTGGAAAAATCGCTACCCGGGCTAGCGATTTTGCGAACCGTGTATCTGATTGAGGAATCACTCATCTTTGGAAAAGAGAGTTTATTACAGAGAAATGTCTCTTTCCAAAATAAAAGCTATACTGTACGCTTCTTCTGGGCTTTATTCTCAGCAGCATATTAAACATATCAGGTCCCCATAAGGAGAATCATGTGCTAACGGCTGTCTAAATGACTCGGGTAAAGTTTGTAGCATGCGTGCTTGTTGTTTTTGTCTGCTTCCACTTGTCTTTGCACTAGGATGATGTCGGTGTAAATGTGCAGTCATATTCGTTGTGTTCCCACTAGTGCTGTCAGCGTAAATCTTGTTGAAATGACGTTAACGCCACAACACGGCAAATCTCCGTTAACAAGCTACCGCGGATCGCCCCGTGCGTGGGGCTGGACGGCCAACACGTTAACAAGCTAACTGCGCTAACACACTAGTTCCCACCAATTGAGCATTGCTGGCACATCCAACATACTGTTTTACTTTTGTCCATGACGCGCTTACCTTCAGGGTCATACGTCACATAAAAACCAAAATAGTTCCAAACGCCAGATCTGAATGAGGGTGGGGGAGGTTCAATTTGCCATGTTGCAAGGAGAGCTTAACTTCTGTCTCGCTAGCTTACCCTGCGCTCAGTGAATCTGCGTTCAACTACTCCGCCTAGGCTGCACTGTCGAGCGCAGATCCACTGAGCGCTCAACACAGACAGCACCGTCAGAAGGAAAGTTGATCAAATAAATTAGAAATTTTGTATTGTTCGATACATATGCGTACCGAACCAAAAGCACTGTATCGAACGGTTCAATATCGATACGAGTATCGTTGCACCCCTAGTAAATACCCTATGAATGTCATCATTACTGAGTCAGAATCAGTTGCCAGTCTGTCACTAGGGATGGGTATCGAAAACCGGTTCTTGTTGAGAACTGGTTCCCACTGTTTCAATTCCTTGGAATTGTTTGCCATTTTTGCAAACGATTCCCTTATCGATTCCAGTCGCCCTGAATGACATCAACACGTTGGCAGGAAACATGGCGCCTAAGCGGCTCAAACGCTCAAAAGTTTGGTTATACTTCACGAGAACGGATGACAACAGGGCAACTTGTAATACTTGAAAAGTAGATATTTTATTTAAGGGAGGAAACACTACGAATATGCTCACAAAACACACGATGACCTTAAATGAATGTCATGTTTTTAATTCCACTCCGGACTCGTGAATCTCAACCCAGCAGCAGCGGTAACGTTTGCTCGTCCTCTCCCCTTAATGCGGCAGGTAAATAATCAACTAACAGTGCATATTATGTTAGCGCGATCTGCCTTATTACAAAACCTGCCATTACTGTGCATTTAGGTGACCATGATGAGAGAGACAGACAGAGTCTGGCTGGCTCAGATGCTGGCAGTTCTCGCTGCAGTCTACCGGTAGCGTCTCCTTTCAGGCCAGGATAGACGAATGTCACCGAGCAGTGACTAAGTTTGTGGTAAAAGGCTTGCACCCATTTGCCACAGCAGATGCCCCCGACCAGTGTTGCCAACTCCTCAGTAAGGAAAATCGCTATTGGCTGTCCTAAAAGTCGCTAGAAGTCGCTAAATGACGTCATCACCTAATTTGCATAAGTGGTCATGCTAATGTAATTGTAATCTATGTTGTTGGAGAGAGAAATAACATCGTGGAAGAGACGAAGTGAGTAAAAAACGTCCTAAATGCATTTAGAATTTATTTAGAACTACAAATTAAATTTATTTTAGCAATTATTGTTTTTTTAATGTCACAATTCCAACCCTGCTCCTTTACCCGGGCTTGGACCGGCAAAAGTGATCCGAAATAGGCACTCTGGTGGAGTTACTTTGTGTGTGTGTGTTTATAAGTAGTTTTAAACCTTGTGATCCACAAAACAGCATAAGAGTAAAAGAGTAAAAGAAGAACTGACTGCGTTACAGCACCCGCTGCTTGTTGAGAGTAAAAGCGATATGCGCTTTCACGTCTTTTTTAGCGACTTTTTTTTAGAAAAAAAGTCGCTAGGGGGTCTGAAAACTCGCTAAATATAGCGACAAAGTCGCTAAGTTGGCAACACTGCCCCCGACATTCGGTAAGTGAATGTGTTTAATTGTAGGCAGGGACATTACTGGATATTCTTGTGTAATTGCTACAGAATAATTTATGTTATACTTTGTTATTGCTACAGAAGAATATTTATTTTATTATTTTACATTTACAACTTTTTTTCCTGGGGACCCTGTGACACCCCATTGAAGAGCTGTAGGTTGTGGATCTCTTAAGATGTCACTGTTGGGTTTGTAAGACCATGTTACTCCTAAATTTCTATCTTGTTCAAAGAGAAGATATAAAACAAAGTTCTAAGCTAATCGACCTTAGTGTTCTCCTTTTTTAAAAAGAATCGATAAGAGAATCGATAAAGAATCGAATCGTTAAACAGAATCAAAAATGGAATCTGAATCGTGAAAACCTTATCAATACCCATCCCTATCTATCACTGGCAAACTACACAAGAAATCTGAAAAGGCAGTGGCAATAATGGAAGTCAAGCATTAACTCCACTTTGTTTCCTGTCTTTTTTTCTGTTGGCCTGCTGGATAAGTCGTTAATCACATGTTGTCACAAAGACAAATGAAAGTTATAACTTGTTTTCCAGTTATTCATCATGTGCCAAAGTGAAATGTCACGACTCATACTATAGATCTCACCCCAGGTTACCAGTGACATTTACACTTGGTTGGCCATTTAAGGTCTGCCTCCTAGTGGTAAAATTCTAAATGTTTAACTTTCTAAGTTGACAAGCTTAGCTTGAATTTATTTATTTTTTCTTTGAGGCTGGACAGACTGAAATGGGGAGGACCTCAGTCCAGCCTTCAACACCTCCTATGGACCCATATCAACAATGTGTTCAGGATCTAGCCCCTGACGTGAGGGACAACATGCTACTGCAAGAGAAGAGAACTAAGTAGAAGAGATGTATAAACACTAAACAGGGACATTACAATTTTGCACAAATAACCATGTGGTGATACAATTTTGAGATAACAAACTACCAAAGTTTAAAGGTAGAAAAGATTTTGTTATACCAACATCACCTTTGATCAGACTTCAGGTTATTGCCACTAATTACACAGTCATGCACTCTTCATTATGCTGTAAAGCACAAGGGTAGACTAATAAGCATCACTTTCATTTATCCACAGTGGAATTGATAGCGCATAAGAGTAAAAGAGTATCTATACTTTCATATCACACCAAGTACACACAGCCATAAACACAGAATTATTGTAAGCTATAAAGGAAGGTATAACTTTTTAGGTCCTTAAAGAAAGGTTTATTTGAAAGTGAGCGGAGACGCGATCTTTGAAGTTCTTTCTAAGCTGTTTTCTGTAACATTTACACTGTCAAAGCAATGTATAGGACTGAGGCTACAGGGATTCCCACTGGTTATGGATATGTTTGTTTCATAAACTCTCTCACACCACTCTAGTGTAAAACATACCACTCATTCAAATGAGTCTCTTTTCCCCAGGATATATTGGAAATAACTGAATTTACAATCTGCTATAGATAGAAACAGTGGTGTGTTAATAAGGGAGCATTATGGTTCTCTGGGGCAGTGTCTGTCTCTGTGGGTCTTTGTGTTTAGAGAAGCCAGAAAAGGAAGAAGGATACAAGAGAGCTGATAATGATATCTTGTAGGTCAGGGGAGAGAGTTGGAGGCAGACCCTAACCCTGAATGTCTATTTGGAAGAACAAGTGCTCTGCTTGCGGTCAATTAACCTTGAGGGCTATAACTGTGTGTGGTCATTTCAGGCACACATACACACAGAAAGAGAGAGCAAGAGAGAGAGGACCCCTACTAGGAAGAGAGTAATTTACTGGAGACAGGCATAACCCCTGTCGCCCTGATGCTGTCATTCTGTTTAACATGAGCTGACAGAGAAACACAAACATACACTCACTTGTCTTTCCTGCCTCTTTTTCCCTTGCAAAAATAATTCTTAGCTTCCGCTTTCGTGAGTCTGAATTGACCCTGACACCGACTTGCTGAAGTGTTACAATTCACCACAGTATAAAACTAAAAAGAAGTAACAAAGTAACAGAACAAAATATATACACAACTTGTCATGAATGCAAAAACCATCATGTGTTCATGCACCATTCCACTAAAGCCACCTGTACCAGGTTTAGTTTTAGACTTAAGGTGCCATGGTAAAATGGTAGATAAGCTTTAATAAATGAATATAATTTACCTTCACAGAGATATGTTTCTGTTTTTACCCAATTTTAATGGCAATATAAGAAACCTATGTTGGCACATTACAGATTTGGACAGAGTGATAGACTCAGTGTAGAGCCAATTATGGCAAGAGCTAGGTTCAGTGATTTGACGAAAAGTATTTCCCTCCATTTTCTCGGAAGGAATTCAGCAGTCTTTAATCAGCTAAAGTTGAATTTTATGCTACAGAAATGGACATCAACATAAAGTTGTAAAAGCAAAAAAACCAAACAAACAAACAAAAGAAAAAGGAAGAAAAAAGAAAGAAATGAAAAATCTAGAGAAAGATCTATTGTATTTACTTCACTTTCAAAACCTTTTGCCTCCTCTTGTTGACCTTTGGAACTCTGGCGCAGTATATTTAGTGGTGAATAGGCCTTTTTAAATTCTTAGAATGTGGTGAATGTGGTATTTCTGTGTGTGTCTGAGTATGTGTGTGTTTGTCAAGCACGACCTTGAATGGGCAACATATCGTTGTTAAGCACGGGTGGCCTGTGTTCACCTCTACTGTAATCTACAGCTTTACTCTGTGTGGGGCCAGACACAGGGGACTGGGTAGAAAATTGTGTGTGTGTGTGTGGGGGGGGGGGGGGGGGGGGGGGGGGGAGTGTGGTGGACAGACTGAGGGAATAAAAAGTATATTTATCAGGTTTATTGTGTACCACTCTGTAGAGACGGCTACATTCATATCCACACCACAATAAAACTGTAGACACCATAAAGCCGAATTTGCAGCGTTCTATTACAACCATAAATTTAACCCTGGTTCCTGTAGTCAAAATATGAACACACCTCCAGGGATATTATGACAAATCTAAGTGGTTAGCGTTGATGTAGTATATTGTTGTGATAGTTTTTCAGTGTGAGTACTGGCAACAGATACTGTCTCCATAAAGATCCAAGTCTAATGGGCAGCACACCCTGACTGATTACAATCAGTACCAGTGAGACAAATCAGCACCTGACAACCTCAACTCCAACCCGCTTTGGCTGCTTCTGAGTAAACAAGAGTAAAAAAGAGAGGCAGGAGCAATCAGCAGGGGGAAAGAAGGAGAGAAAAGTCCACAGATGGAAGGGGAATGGTAGAAAAAAAAGGTAATGAGCTATACATTGTCTCTAGAGAAACAAACTGTAGGATGGAGATCAACTGGAACAATATTTCATGTTTGAATTATGTCAGCTGCGCTTAGCAACCATGATCATAAAGTATGCACAAAGTGAAAGACAAATGAACATAAAACAATAAAATGGGCTCAAAAGAGAGAGGGGAGACAGATGGTATTATCCAATGACTGACAAAGGTGCTAATAAACATACAAACTGTTTCAGAAATATAAAGATGTGATATAAAGAGAAAGAATGTATCTGTATGAGAAGGGTGAAAAATACAGTGCAGAGTAAAATAAAGTTTAGATTTTACACTATTGTCCCACAAACTTAAACTCTGACATGTCACTGTTTGCCTTTTCACTCTGCTCCTTTTCTCTTCCCTCATTACCTCCTTCTTCACCTTTCATGATGCATTATTTCTGTCATTTTCCATGACACTGCATGTGTTGATAGTAGTTCAAATTCTATGTATTCTAGCATACTTGAATAAATATATGATGCGTGTGATTATCGTATTCCTCTCATTGTAAAATTCATGGCTGGAACTTAAGAAGTTGATACCAATCAGACACTTACTCCAAAACATGGAGATATTTGACTTCTTTGCAGCATTGATTATTGCTAGGAGAGAACTTACTTAACTAATGTGGCCCATACTGTGGCAAGGTCCTGACAGTTTATTTAGATTTATAGTGCTAACTCACATTAACACTACACCAATTCTTTTAAGCTCCAGCAGGTTGGATGGGGAGTGTCAGCGCACAGTCATTTTTAGGTCTTTCCAGAGATTTTCAGTCTCCCAGTTCCTGGTGGTGAAGAACATGATGAGGCCACCACCATGCTTCAGTGTGGGGATGGTATTGGCCAGATGATAAGCAGTGTGTGGTTTCCTCCAGACATGACACTTTGTATTCAGGCCAAAATGTCCAATCTAGGTTTCATCAGACCAGAGAATTGTATTAATCATAAAAGCCTGACTGGTGGAGTTCTGGAGAAATTGTTGTGCTTGTGTAAAGTTCTCCTCTCTGAACAGAGCAACACTGGAGCTCTTTAAGAGTGACGATTGGGTTCTTGGTCACCTCTCTTGGTACAAGTCTCTTGTACAGTCATGGCCAAAAGTTTTGAGAATTACATAAATATTGGAAATTGGAAAAGTTGGTGCTTAAGTTTTTATAATAGCAATTTGCATATACTCCAGAATGTAATGAAGAGTGATCACATGAATTGCATAGTCCTTCTTTGCCATGAAAATGAACTTAATCCCAAAATAACCTTTCCACTGCATTTCATTGTTATCATTAAAGGACCTGCTGAGATCATTTCAGTAATAGTCTTGTTAACTCAGGTGAGAATGTTGACGAGCACAAGGCTGGAGATCATTATGTCAGGCTGATTGGGTTAGAATGGCAGACTTGACATGTTAAAAGGAGGGTAATGCTTGAAATCATTGTTCTTCCATTGTTAACCATGGTGACCTGCAAAGAAACACATGCAGCCATCATTGTGTTGCATAAAAATGGCTTTACAGGCAAGGACATTGTGGCTACTAAGATTGCACCTAAATCAACAATTTATAGGATCATCGAGAATTTCAAGGAAAGAGGTTCAGTTCTTGTTAAGAAGGCTTCAGGGCGTCCAAGAAAGTCCAGCAAGCGCCAGGATCATCTCCTAAAGAGGATTCAGCTGTGGGATCGGAGTGCCACCAGTGCAGACCTTGCTCAGGAATGGCAGCAGGCAGGTTTGAGCACATCTGCACGCACAGTGAGGAGAAGACTTTTGGAAGATGGCCTGGTGTCAAGAAGGGCAGCAAAGAAGCCACTTGTCTTCAAAAAAAATAATCAGGGACAGATTGATCTTCTGCAGAAAGTATGGTGAATGGACTGCTGAGGATTGGGGCAAAGTCATATTCTCCGATGAAGCCTCTTTCCGATTGTTTGGGGCATCTGGAATAAGTCTTGTCCGGAGAAGAAAAGGTGAGCGCTACCATCAGTCCTGTGTCATGCCAACAGTAAAGCATCGTGAGACCATTCATGTGTGGGGTTGCTTCTCATCCAAGGGAGTGGGCTCACTCACAATTTTGCCCCAAAACATAGCCATGAATAAAGAATGGTACCAAAACACCCTCCAAAAGCAACTTCTTCCAACAATCCAACAACAGTTTGGTGAAGAACAATGCATATTCCAGCACGTTTCCAGCACATTTTCCAGCATGTTTTGGCTCGGGGACCAAAACATTGAAATTTTGGGTCCATGGCCTGGAAACTCCCCAGATTTTAATCCCATTGAGAACTTGTGGTCAATCCTCGAGAGGCGGGTGGACAAACAAGAACCCACTAATTCTGACAAACTCCAAGAAGTGATTATGAAAGAATGGGTTGCTATCAGTCAGGATTTGCCCCAGAGGTTTATTGAGAGCATGCCCAGTCAAATTGCAGAGGTCCTGAAAAAGAAGGGCCAGGACTGCAAATACTGACTCTTTGCATAAATGTCATGATGATGTCGATAAAAGCCTTTGAAACGTATGAAGCGCTTGTAATTATATTTCAGTACATCACAGAAACAACTGAAACAAAGATCTAAAAGCAGTTTAGCAGCAAACCTTGTGAAAACTAATATTTTATGTCGTTCTCAAAAGTTTTGGCCATGTACACTGATCGTTAAAGTTGGCCAGGCTTGCTCGAAGATTGCAAATGTTTATTCTGTAAATACACTCAAACAAGTACTGGCTGATAAACAAATAAAATTGTGACATGTTTAATAATGGTAAAATCCACCCATCCATCCATCTTCTTCCACCTATCTGGGGCCAGGTCGCAGGGGCAGCAGCCTAAGCAGAGAGGCCCAGACCTACCTCTCCCCAGCCACCTCCTCCAGCTTGACCAGTGGCAAGGTAGTCCCAGGCCAGCCAATAGATATAATCTCCTCCTTGTGTCCTGGGTCTTCCCCAGGGCCTCTGCCTGGTGGGACATGCCCAAAACACCTCACCCAAGAGGCATCCCTGTCAGATGCCCAAACCACTTGAACTGGTTCCTTATGACGTGGAGAAGCAGCGGCTCTACTCTGAGCCCCTCCTGGATAGCCAAAATTCTCACCCAATCTGTAAGGGAGAGGCCAGCCACCCTTCAGAGAAAGGGTATCCTCAATCCACTTGTATCCATGATCTCGGTCTTTCAGTAACTACCCAAAGTTTGTGACCACAGATGATGGTGGAGACATTGATGGACCAGTACAGCGTCTGCATCACCGCAGCCACAGCAGCAATCTGTCTATCAATCTCCCACTCCCCTTTCCCCTTACTTGTGAATAAGACCAGGGTCTCATTAAGACTGGTTGGGCAAACTCCCAAGCACCCTTCAGCATCTTCGAGAAGGTAAAGAGCTGGGTCAGTGTTCCTCCTGAATCTAAGATTCGAATAACAGGCAGACCTACATTCCAACATTCTGGCGTAGACTTTTGCAAGGAGGTTGAGAAGTGTGATCCCCCTATATATGGAGCACACTCTCTGGCCCCCCTTCTTAAAGATAGGAACCACCACCCTGGTCTGCCAGTCCAGAGGTACTGCCCCTGATCTACATGCAAGATTGTAGAGGCATGTCAACCAAGACAGCCCTACACCTCATCCCCTGGAGTGGCCCTGCCACCAAGGAGTTGTTTAACTGCCTCAGTGACCTCACCCACGGTGATGGATCAGTCAACTCCCAAGTCCCCAGAATCTGCTTCCTCTATAGACGACGCATTAGTGGGATTAAGAATGTCCTCGAAGTATTCCTCCTAGGGCTGGGTATCGTCACCAATTTCTAGAATCGATTCGATTCCGATTCACAAGGTCTCGATTCAATTTGATCCATGATTCGATCGATTCTCATTTGAATTGGGGAAATTTTGCCTCAGACAGTCAGAAATATTATAATTCTGATCATTTATCAGTACATATCCATATTTTTATATCTATAAAAAAAAAGATGACACTTGTGAGACTTTATCAGAGGTGTAAGCATCACAGCTGATGCCTTTATGTCAAAGTAACTGAGGATTAAAACACAGAAAAACATGAAGAAGATTTTCTTTTTATAGCGGATAACCGTAAAAATATTTTGCAGTAGAACAAAAATGGAAGAAAACCATGAATTAACATATAATCATTACCTGATGCTGCTGAAGTGAAGCTGAGCAAAGTCACAGAGGTTTAATTAGAGACACAGCTAAGCATTTTGCAATTTTGCATGATTTTAAAAAGTTTACATTTCTTCAGTATTGATCAGCAGAAATCAGGCTTTCTTGTCGGAAGTCAGTTAAATAAAAAAAACAAACAAACATAAAAAAAAAAACACAGTGGCCGACAGCGTTGTACATAATGGTAGACTTGTGCGTAATAAGCAAGAGAATAATGCAGAAAACAGATTTTTAGATGGGAAACTGTTCTTGATGTACACTGAGAGAGAGAGAAAGTGTGATTTTGCCGTGGTGGACGCAAAACAGCAAAAGTTAAAGGGAATTCATAACAATGTTTATGTGAAGCGTAGTTTGGATCTTCTTTTGCTGCTGGTTCAGTCAAATTTGGTTGGAGAGAGACAAAACCTACAGCTTTAGAATCTAGCGCAAAACAATACGTAAACACAAAGCACGGACCCGCCGATGCATCAGAATCAGTGAGATGTGGCTTTCAGCCCCATGTGTTCATGTGCGTGCCATCAGGTGAGAAAGCCGACATCTCACTGATTCTGCGCTTTGTGTTTACGTCTTTGTGCAGAATCCATGTACATACTTTCGTTTACGTTTTTAGCTGTTTGGTGGTTGTCAAAATTTTGTGAGGTTTAACCTGAGATTCTGGCGTTTCGGGCAGAATAAATTTATATTTATAAACCAATTCAGTATTTTAATTAAATGATATTGCGTTATTCAAGCTAGAATAGATTTTAATCGGAAAATCGATAATCAAAACCCACCCCTAAGTCCTTCCGCCATCCAACAATATCCTTAGTCGAAGTCAGCAGTGCTCTACCGGCACTATACACAGTGCAGGTAGATCACCGCTTTCCCCTCCTGAGTCGCCTGACGATTTGCCAGAATCTCTTCAAGGCACTCAGAAAATTTTTCTGACATTTCCTCTCTGAACTCCTCCCACACCCAGGTTTTTGCTGCAACCACTGCTGGACCTGCGTTCCACTTGGCCTACCGGTACCTATCAGCTGCCTCCGAAGTCCCATAAGCTAACCAATAGGGCTGCTTCTTCAGCCTGATGGTTCAGTGTTGAAGTCTCCCAGTAAGACAACAGTCCCCCCTGGTGGGGCACTCTCAAGCACCCCACCCAGGGACTCCAGGAAGGCCGGGTACTTTGAACTTCTTTTCGGTGCATAGGTGCAGATAACAGTCATTCCCCAACCTGAAGGTGCAGAGAACAAACCCTCTTGTCTACCAGGAAAAACTCCAACATACAGGCAGCAAACTGAGGGGATAAGATGCCCACCTCAGCCTGCTGTGTCTCACCAACAGCAACTCCAGACTGAATCCAGCCCCTCTCCAGGAGGCTGGTTCCAGAGCCCAAGCTGTGCATTGAGGTGAGCCTGACTATATCTGTTCTTGCCCTCGGGCACCCGCTTTGGGCCTGGCTCCTGGAAAGGGTGAAGTGTTCCCTGGATCTTGTGCTGATAGGGGTTTTAGTAAAATGATTGAAAAAAAAAGGTGAATTGTCCAGAATAGAAATGTGACAACTGATTGGCCATAGCTGCCTAAGATGACCAGCATGCACACACACAATAAATAAAATGCATGCAATAGGTTTTAAAGTGTAAATCAAAATGCCAAGATACACAAAACAAATAAATAGATGCTTGCATAAAACACTGGTGAGAGAATTCACTGCAAAATCTTTAACCAAATGGCAGCCACACTTAGTAACATTTCTACAGTGCTCACAAAATTCTCTAATACCAGCTGACACGATAAGTACAATATTTGGACAATATCTGTGAGAATCATAACAAGTAAAACAGCCTAAAGTGAAGCCAAAGACATGCATCTTATCTAGGAAAGTTGAGGATTAACCCTACAGAGGTTGTTAACCACTGACTGGGGTACATTGCCATGGTAGCTTACACTGCTCTGGAGCAGTCTATATTGTGTGTTTAATCTTTTCATATTTTTCCCACAGTATAGTTTTACCTACTTTGTAAAATCAATCGATCACGTTAGAGTACGTGAGTTTAGATAATGTGAAGATACCCTGTATATGTTGATCTTGCTTCATAGTACAGCCCTCAGAGCTAGGGATGCACCGATACCGATACTGGTATCGGGTATCGGGGCCGATACTGTAAAATGTGTGTGTACTCATACTCATAAAAGTTAACCGATACCATGAACCGATACTAACTTATTTCATTAATCAGAGGGTGGTTTGTCATTTTTGTTGTAGTTTTTAAGATTGGCCACTAGGGGGACATCCCACGCTAAACAGGCACAGGGTTAGACGAGACAGACTGGCAGCTCCAGATAAAAAAAGAGAAACTGGAGGTTGCTGTAGCTTGGCTAAACAAAATGTCAGCAGTGTGGACCGGAACAGCCAACTTTAACTCAGGTTTTGGAAAAGCAATGAAAAATGTCAAGAGAAAAACCATGGGCAGTTAAAATAACAGAGGCTCTGACTCATTTTATCGCTCTGGATGACCAGCCAATGCCAGTCGTGGAAAACATGGGATTCTTCTCAGCATACTCGAGCTGCGATATGAAATTCCCAGCCGTCCACACATCAGGGAGATAATGGTGCCAAAACAAAAAGACAAACAGTGTGTGCGCGATGTCAGTCCTTGGTTTAACGGCACAGTGGACTGATGATCCATGGGCAGATGAGGAGTTTGTCAATGCCAAATACTTTTGTTATTTTGTTTGTTTGTTTACAATATGGACACTCTGCAACAATTTAAAAGTTTATTTTATTCTCAAACCTAATTTGTATTTATTTTATTCCAAACAGAAGTGTTTATTTATTATTCTGAAAGCTCGAGACAGTGCCAATAGTTCAGTGATATTTTGTTAAATTACTATGTGGAGACTCTGCAATATTTTAACAGAAGTGCTTATTTTTCACTTGAAATTTTTTTGTGGTCATTTTTATTAAGATATTATTTATTATCGGCAGAGAATAAAATAAAACCTGTCTTCCAATTCATTGCATTTGTGTGTGTGTGTGTGTGTGGTAGAAGTATCGGTTTTTGTACTCTGTATCGGCAAGTACTCAGATCCAAGTATCGGTATCGTATCGGTTTGAAAAAATTGGTATCGTTGCATCCCTACTCAGAGCATCAGAAACCTCAGAAAAATTAGTTTTGAAAAACTAAAAGGAACATGTTCAGTACTAGCTAGCACAGCTTATATCACTGACATTAAACTAACAACAAAGAAATAGAAGGAGACAACTACACCTACTAGTGATGGGAACTCTTTTTAGAGATCCGGCTCTTTCGGTTTGGCTCACTAAAAAGAGCCGGCTCTTTCGGCTCTGAACCGGCTCTTCAGGTTGTTTTGTTGCTTTAATTAATTTATTATTAACAATAATATAAAATTATGCACAAAAGGAATTACTAATGTAAAAAGAAAAGTGGTTTTATTTATATATGTTTATATATAAATATATGCGGTGGCCCCTAGAGACAAAACACGTACAAACTCCAAAACACATTTCTAACGTTAACTGAACTTCAACACAGAGCTACTAGATCACTTAAATTACACAATTGAAAGCATGTTTGTATTGTTTGTGTATTTATACACAGGCACTCATATATATTCAAATAATTTAAAAAAAATTTCATTTACCTGTTACTACCACACACCAAATCCGGTCGTTGGTACTTGCTGGCTTGTGTAGCCACTAGGTAACAAAAGCTCAACACTGCGCCCAGCATCCTGGAGCACTTCTGTTGTATTTTGTACGTGTTTTGAGTTCTTATGTGCTTCTGCGTTTTTACGTGCTTCGGAGTTTGTACGTGTTTTTACGTGTTTTGGAGTTTGTACGTGCTTCAGGGTTTGTACATGATTTGAAGTTTGTATGTGCTTTGTCTGTAGGGGCCACCGTAAATATGCTTTTATTTATTCACTCCACATAAAATGTAATAAATAAATCATATAATACAAAAATCAACTACTTAAATTTTCAGCTTTTTCCTTTTACAAATTTAAAGTGAAACAACACAAAACACTGCAAACCACAACACAATTAAATATAAATTAAAATATGAAAACAAAAAGAACATGCATATTCTCTGTCATATGGGCCTGCATGAATAAACTTTCTGAATCCTTTATCATCTGCAACCGAAAATAGTTGTGGATGATTACTATACCTTTCTAATGTGACGTTGTTGTCTCTGGCTCTCTTTCTCTCTCTCTCCCTCCTGCTCTGTTCCTGTGCTACTGAGTGTAACTACCGCCCCTCCCCCCTCTGCCCAGCGTAAAGCACAAGACTCGCGTGCAGAGTGAAGCAGAAAAAAAGTGCAAGAGAGAGGCTGAGAGAAAGAAAAAAAAAACACGTGACGGCTCGCGATAAGGAGCCGGTTCGCGTCGTTCACGTCTAAGAGCCGGCTCTAAGAGCCATTTCGTTCGCGAACGACCCATCACTAACACCTACAGCCCTAAGGTACCTTTAGAAGGAAACTAAACTACTGGCAGGCTCAGTTTATGATTTTTCACAAATCTATCTGGCATGCCCAGATAGATTTGTTTATACTAAGTATAGTAAATTCTATACTTATTAGTTTCAATCCTTTAAAAATTCAAGTTGTATTTTATGAGTGTTATTAAGGCTTACTAAGCTAATCACATCAATGCATGTGAACCTGGCTAAATTATTAAATTGCATTACAGATTGTTAGTATATTATTTGTGAGTCAAATCTTTTGTTGTCACACATTCAAGTGTTGCAGCATGCAGCAATACTTTCTTAATGACAACTTTCTATTAAGGATCTTTATCTTACAGTCTGAGATCCTATTATGAATTAAGTAAATTGTGGGTCATATTTGTACACATTCAGATATGCAACTGCTGTTGATTAATGGATATGACATTGCCAACATGAGCATTTAACATCCAAAGCACTGAAACTTGAAGGAGGAAAATTATCTATATTTAATTTCTCTTAAAAGAACTCCATGTAAGGAAGTTTTAGGATGAGTCCTCACCTCCTCTAATAATAACTTTCTCTCCTTTAAGGCATTTCTTCTTCTCCTCAGGTCTTTTTTTCTGTCTAGGCTTTCCTCAGTCTCACACATAACAGATTTGATTTATGAAAGACCTACTCTTTGCTCAGTCTTTTTCCACTCTACAGTTTGCTTTCTCCTTTTTTGTCTCCCCACTTTGTTGTATTAACAGGAGATGAGTAAAGGATAGAAATGTTGTGAAAGCAGCAGGGGCAGATTAAACTCCTTACTTAGTAAAGTTGTTGTTCGGACTTTTAGTTTCTCATTACTTTAAAATAATTGTTAGCAAGAAAAATTATAAGAAGTGTTTTGCCAGGGCCTGTGTGACAAAATTGTGTCCGACTATGAAAAAAAAAACAACCCTGATACATACATAGAAATAACAATGAGCAACATTTTAATAACTGATTCAAATCCAGTAAGAAATGTTTTTGGTTGACCAGGTGGACAGAATAAACATTTGATATAAAAATATAAAATCTGTTGAGTCCCTCTGTGTAATGGGGTGGCTGTGGTAGGGTAACCCCAAGACAGAATGCCATGCAGGCACAGGGAGAACAAACTCCACACAAAAAGAACCCAGCTGGCCAGTTGATTCAAACTTCTTAGCCTCTGGCTGTGAGGTAACAGTGCTAATCACTGTACAATATCATTATACAAAATTTGAAATTACATACTGGCAACATCTAAAATGTTTTTAAAAAGCTTGTTCCTTGTAGCTTGTTCCTTTCATTCAAGACAAAAATATGTATGTCAGGCTATGTCCACACGTACACGCATATTTTTGAAAACAGAGATTTTCCGTTTTCGTTTTAAAAAATAATCCCGTCCACACGTAAAGGCAGCAATGAAGGAAAACGCTGCTAGGAACATGCCAAAGCAGCAGGTGGCGCTATATTCCTAACAGTGTAGAAATGTTGGCCAATCAGAAGTCTAGAAGCCTCGGTGGCAAATAGTAAACAAAGCTGGGGCATAGAAGCAGAACCGAGTTGTATGTGTGGAGGGACAGTAACTGTGTGTGCATATGTAAGCATTTAAACACTGCAGAGAGTACAATTAACAGTAACAGTATTGCAGAAATTCATTTCACCGAAACAATAACGTGGCGCACAGTGTGACGTCAAAAAAGGCGCACACCTTTGATGCTGCATTTTCTGCGTTTTCTCAGTTTTTCTCGTCCACACATAAATGCAAAAACAGAGTTTTAGAAAATATCCACCCTGGCCGGAGTTTTTAGAAATCTCCGTTTTCAGTGACCGAAAACGCCGTTTACGTGTGGACGAAAGGTGCAAACGCATAGAAAAATCTGCGTTTTCAAAAATACCCGGGTACGTGTGGACGTAGCCTCAGTCTATACGTCTTTCAGATGTACAAATCCCTGTTCCTAATATAACACAACATCCCTTTACTACACATAAACTCTGCAACAAAACAGCAGAGATGAAATCACACTCTGTAAATTTGTTCTGATACCTATACAAGCAAGATGTTTACTTTTAGCTCAACTTAAGGGTTAATCTGTAAACTTTTTTAACATATCAAGGCATTCTAAAAAATAACTGATCCTTACCAGGTTCTAAAATTAGGAAATTACAAGCTCAGATGGCAATCAATTTGTCTCATTACACTGTGTCGATATTTATTTAAATGAAATTTAAATTTACTGAAAATATGAAAGCAGTGTTTGAAAAACCAAGTACACAGAGTAGAAGTTTGCGGCACAGCTTCACCGACTTCCAAAATACCTGGAGAAGTACAAAAGTCTAAAGAGGTTAAAGCTCAAGATTGTGTAAAATGTAAACATTAATTTGAAAATCTCATAAACCTATATTGTATTTATAATAAAACATAGAAATTATATCAAAAGTTGAAACTGGGAAAATAGCTGTTAATGGAGGAGACAGGTTGCTGGACTTTTGGGAGTGTTGTTGTGTTTTTGTCTGATATGATTCTAGCTGCTCAACAGTCCTGGGTCTTTTTATTTTATAACTGGAGTTTTAGTATGAATAAAAAATTCATTGCTTGACTGCTGTGTTTTATATGGGTGATAAGAAGACAGTACTTTGAATATTTGTTTGTGTTTAGTATAGTTTTAGTAAAAATACATTTAAAACACCCAGTCATATACATCTAGCATATCAGCATATGGTATAAAGCCAGTCATTGTCTCTAGAAAGGGGCAGTTCTCAGTCTAAAATCAGGGTGGTATCATATTTGGCACCTAAGCAGTAAGAGTATAAATTTGGGGTGCTTTTGTCCCATCCAGTGTCACACACATCCATTACAAAGGACACAACATTGAGATTCAATACTTTGAAATAACTTAAAGTGTGTATAAAAAATTATTAGGTCAAAATTTTTTGGTAAGTGTATACTAAGAAAAAAAGTAAAAGAAAAACTGAACTCGAAAAACACAGCTTTATTGCTGGAATAATTAATACAGAAACCAAAGTACAAACAGAACACACAGTTGGAGAAAGAGGGGAGCACAGACTTAAATACACAAAAGGCCAAATAAGGAAACAAATCACAGGAACACACACACAAACACACAGCTGAACATGATCTAGCTAATGAGACAGGGGAAGCACAACTGAACTTGACGCACACCAGACAGGAGACTATCAAAGTAAAACAGGAAACACTAAGACACCGATTACTTCACTCAAAATTATACAGGAGCTGGGAGGAGAGAGCATTCAGGGAAACGAGACGGACTTGGGAGACAACAGGAGGAGACACGAAGATGGGAACACGGGAACAGATAAGGAAGATGAGACACAGAGAGCGAGAGAGGGAGCGAGAGAGGGAGCAAGGAACCGAGAGGGCGAGAGAGCACAAGCAAGCAGGAGGGGACAAGAGAGGGCGAGAGACAGACAGGGGAGACACGGAGTGAAACACAAGGAGGGGAAAATGGAAACAGGAAAGGGAAAAAAGACACAAGTACACACACAGACATACACGCACACACAGAGGGACACAAAGGACAAATACATAATGGGAACCTAATAGACAAGAAACTAAACTAATCATAAGCAAACTCAGAGCCATAGGATAAACTCAAAACTAATGAATGAACCTTAAACTGTAACATAAGACATAATAGTCACCAAAAAAATAAGAAACTCAAAACACTGGGTCAAATGAGATGAGATGTGATAGCCTTTATTTGTCAGTTGCAGGTCTTTTGCCCACAACCGAGATGACAGACCTTGCAGACCGTACATACAATACACAAACATCACATTGGGGAGACAGGTCAGGCTAGGTAGCGAGGAAAAAAACATTGAAATGTGTAACACAAAAGGATAATACAGGAATGCTCAGATATCAACACACCATAGCACAATAAACACAGACAAGCAACATGGGAAAGTGTTCCAGTGTGTACATCTGATCTGGGACGGCTGCAATCTTTGACTGCGCCTCCATAGTTCAGCTGAGAGAGTGTCCTTTGCCCTGCCAGGCTAAGTAAACAGTCTTCCAGCAAACCCAGGTGGCCTTGCATGGAATGGGAAGGAACAGACTCAACACAGTCGTTATCACGGAGTTTTTATTCGGCTCCAGCCTTAAGCCCACAGCTGGCGCCGAAGGGGTAGCCGGATTATGACGGTAATTTTTCTTTTGCAACAACTCATGAGAATTTCAAGCTGTTCTTTAACACTCCGACACTGGTCTCTCAATATCCCGTTGGATAGCCGTGAGTTTCTCCATGATGTTATTAACCTTCATTTCCGTGGTCTTGTCATTCTTTTGCTCAAAGAGCAGATTCTGAGACCTCACAACCGCAGTCAGCTGTTCCAAGATGTAATCCAACTCCGCTCAGAGGTGTTGTTCTGAGTGGACTTTTCCTTGATGTAATCCAATGTACGCTCAGAGCAGGGGCGATTCTAGGATCAGAGCTTTGGAGAGAGCTGCCCAGCCAGCCAAGATACACTTTACTTGTCACAATGAGACTAGGGGTGGGTTTTGATAATCGATTTATCGATTAAAATCGATTCTGGCTTGGATAACGTGATATCGATTCATTAAAATCCTGATTTGATTTTGCCCGAAACGCCAGAATCTCAGGTTAAACCTCACAAAACTTCAACAACCACCAAACAGCTAAAACAGCAAATGAGAGCAGGTACACGGATTCTGCACAAAGACGTAAACACAAAGCGCGGACCCGCCGACGGATCAGAATCAGTGAGATGTCGCCTTTCTCGGGGCTGAAAGCTGACAGCTCGCTGATTCTGATGTTTCGGTGGGTCCGCGCTTTGTGTTTACGCCCCTTTTGCGCCAATTCTAAAGCTGTTAGTTTGATCTCTCTCCAAACATTATTGACCGAACCAGCAGCAAAAGAAGATCCAAACTACGCTTCACAAAAACATTGTCATGAATTCCCTCTGACTTTTGCTGTTTTGCTTCCACCACAATAAAATCACACTTCATGCACAGCTCTCTCTTTCTCTCTCGCTTTCTCTCTGTACTTCAAGAACAATTTCTCGTCTAAAAATCTGTTTTATGCATTATTTGCTTGCTTGTTACGCACAAGTCTACCGTTGTTTACAGCGCTGTCGGCCGCTGTTTTTTTCCTTTTACTTACTTCCGAAAAGAAAACCTAATTTCTGCCGTTCAATACTGAACAAATGTAAACTTTTTAAAATTATGCAAAATGCAAAATGCTTAGCTGTGTCTGTAATAAAACCGCAGTAACTTCAGAGGTAATGTTCATATGTTAATTAATGGTTTTCTTTCGCTTTTGATCAACTGCAGAATATTTTTATAAAATCCCAGGCCAGGAAAATCACCTTCATGTTTTTCTGTGTTTTATCTTCAGCTACTTTGACACAAAGGCATCTGCTGTGATGCTTACACCTTTGATAAAGTTTTGCGAGTGCCAGCTTCCTTTTTATAGATACAAAAATATGTAAATGTACTGATCTGAATTATAATATTCCTGACTGTCTGAGGCAAAATTTCCCAGATTTAAATCAACATGAATCGAATCGAATTGAATCGTGGATCAAATCGATTCGGGACCTTGTGAATCGGAATTGAATCGATTCTAGAAAACAGTGACGATACCCAGCCCTAAATGAGACTTCTTCACTGTCTCTGGACCTTCTTGCTGTTGCCGCACAGCAAGAAGGTCCTGAGTTTAATTCCACCATCAGGCCGGGGTCTTTCTGTATGGAGTTTGCATGTTCTCCCCGTGTTTGCGTGGGTTCCCTCCGGGTACTCCGGCTTCCTCCCACCGTCCAAAGACATGCAGCTTGTGGGGATAGGTTAATTGGTTAATCCAAATTGCCACTAGGTGTGAATGTGCAAGTGAATGTGAGTGTGAATGGTTGTCTGTCGTTGTGTGTTAGCCCTGCGACAGACTGGCGACCTGTCCAGGGTGTACCCCGCCTCTCGCCCTATGAGAGCTGGGATTGGCTCCAGCACCCCCCGCAACCTTGAAAAGGATAAGCGGAAGCGAATGGATGGATGGAGATTTATGAGTTTCATGCTTTCATAGTAGTACTTAGGAGAGCTTGACATTTTTTATCAAGTGGTACACACTGTAAAAAGTTTGAGAAACACTGATAAGGTAAGTGTATGTGTGCTTTTGGAAAATATTTAAAGCTGTTGTACAGAATCTTTGAAACAAGCTGGCTTAAAACATTTTTAGAATATAAACAGAGCACTCTGCTTCTCTTTACAGCTCCTCACGTACGTACTGCCGCAGTCATACAGACAACTGTACGGTCCAAAAGTTGGCCTACCTATTACTGGCTGAGGTTTTAGTAGAGTTGTGGCTGAACCACATAAAAATATATCATTAATTTTAATCTCCCCAATCAATTATAATGTTATGTTGGAATGTTGTTAAAGAGGGTCAAAAATGTTTCAACCCAGTTTGTTTAGCAGATTCTGTATAGCAGCTTTAATATAGGGAGAACACAACTTCCTGATTGTGTGAGTAAAATCAGGTTTTTTCTCTTTGTCAGTTTAACAGTTTCTGTTGTGCCTGTCACTGTTCCCTGTCTGTTTTCTTACCTGGTTCTTCCTGATCTTGTACTTTCTCCTCACGTTCCCTCTTTCCTCTCTCCCTGTTCGGACTGACAATCATACACAAATAGATTGTATTCAATTAGATTAATATGAAAAAAAAATACTATTAAGATCACTAACAAAAAGTCCTCTCTCAGTGTACTTTCAACCAAAAGGAAAATAACCAAACCACATGAACATCTAATAAAAAATATAAATATTGAAACACTGATCCAACATTATTCTTGAGAGACGGATCATTTGATCTTACACTTTTACCTGGATGTGGCTCCTTTTTTTGAAAAAACTTCCTTATATCCATTATGAACCTGGCTGTCTCTCTGTACACACACACACACACACACACACACACACACAACAGGAGTTATAAGGTTAATGGGCATTCAGTCAGTTAGCTAGTAAGTATCCATTTCAAACAGGACAGTGGTAACAACAGTAGGCTGCGGACAATTTTAAGTTTTAGATTTTAAATAGGCTATATAAATTTCAATGGGAGCAACAGGACGGTCAAATGTAGCTGAATTTACTACAGAGCAGGATGGATTGTAGGGTAGCAAACATCGTCGGAAAACACGTTTTCAACACTGCAGGTTACCTGGTGTAATGTTTTTCAGCTAAAAAGAAACATGGTCTGACTCCTACCTAACTATATAAAGAGTAACTGAAGGTTAAATGCAGCTAATATGTCCTGTTTTAAGCCAGGCACTTACACCTCCGCTCCGCTGCGTCTCAGCCACCATCGCTCTGGCAGCATCGGCGCAAGAGCCAGAGCTGGGGAGAGGCGAGCTGGAACAAACCATTTTTGGAGGGGGGGTTATCTATACTTTTGTTGTTGAAATGTTACATTTCAACCAAGTACTGTAATCTTTTTATATTTTTAGTAGTGTGTCACACAAACAGCAAATATTGTGAAAAAAAGTAAGAAATCTTTGGGAGTGCTTTGATTCATTTTTTGGGGGGCGATTTTAGCCCCAAAAATGGGCTAAAATCGCCCCTGGCTCAGAGGTCTTATTCTGAGTATTCACTGCAGCCGTAAGCGCCTCCAAGCTCTTAACCATGCTGCACTCAGTGAGCCCTTTCTGGGAGTCGCCTCGTCCTATCGTTTCAATCTCAGCGGGCAGCCTTGGGGGGGGGGGTTTGAACAGCCGGTTCCGCTCTCTTAATTCTCCGATAAGCCAGGGCCAAGCCAGCTCCGATCAGCAAGAACCCTGTTATCATGGTTCAGAATAGGTAGATATCTTCAGCGTCCTCGATTGACAGTCCCGCCAGGCACACGATCATCCATGTCTGCCACCCGTCCATCATGTATTCGGCAGGGAAAGTCCCTCCAGGGCACTCGGGCTCTCCCGAGCCCAGACTTCTCGTTGAGAAAAGGGTGTCAATAGCATTCAGAGACCAGTTGATCAAATCCATAATTCTCTTTAGGTTTTAGAAACAGACTGTGAGAGAGTGTTCTGGGGAAAGTAATACAAAAACACCAGACTAGACAAGGACATAAGAACTAAGCAGAGAAGATAAGGAAGAGGAGAGGAGAAAAAGTGCATTCGCCTCCTCCGAGAGCCAAAAGGACCAGTGAATCAGAACCATGACAGTGAGGGTTCATTTTGGTTGTTATAACAGAGGTTTTCTTCTTTCTAAGAATATTTAGATGACTAGGTTGTCTAAATATGTATAGAATCAGGAATAAGAATGGGGGGCTATTTGATCCCTAACAGATGTAAGTTAAATTAGGCAGAGAAAAGAGGCATATCATCATGTTAATCACTAAAAGCTATGGGGTTATACTATAGTTGTACAAGAAAAGCATGTCCTTGGAATATCTCTATTTTGAGGCAAATGAAGATTGCTCACTACTTTAAAATCTCTATTCAAACACACACACATACATGCCACCATATGCACGCCGTACCATTTAACAGAAACTACTTATCTTTTTAGAAAAAGCAACATTGCAGAAGAATGTTTCTTTTTTTTCCCCCATTTTACTCAAAATAAGATGTGACTTCACACAAAGGAAACTTCTCAACTCTGGTTATCTTAGTTAGCGCTATTCTGCATGTCTAAATATAACCGATACCTTTGACCTGCTGCACAATCTGCACAAAAAACAAAAAATCCACAAAATAGTCATATTTTAGGACTACATTTTATAAATGTGTTTTGTTTATATAAACATCTAAGTGGAAGCTGTTCTAGGAATAGTTTCTGCTTCCTCAAACTCATAATATAGTTTAGGAAGTCAAAAAAAGTAATTCGGTCATTTATATTTTGTAGTATGACTTTTTAATGCAACTGACACAAGTGTGGGCAAGCTAAAACAGATTAAGTAGTGCACCATTTCTGCCAAATGGATGTGTAGAAGGGTATTAGCTGAGCCATCCGCTGATGTAGGCTAGCAATTAGGTCAGCTGGTCTGCTGGGACAGTGCCCGAGTTTGACTTTGTGGCCCGCCTGAACTAAAGCTATGGTACATTACTGGTTTGGTTTTGGTTTTCAGATGCCATTAAAAAGCATTTGTAGCATTTCCATTAAAAGACACACACACACACAAAACCAAGGAAAACAGCAAAAAAAAGACGTATAGAGTGCTTTTTGTGCCTTGAGGATCACTTTTAAGAGAATGTTATTTTATAACCTGACATTTTTTCTCATGCATGGATGGAGACTAGTCCTTAAAAAATAATATAAAACAATTAAGGTTCCTCATATTGTGACAATTGTACCGTAATAATTTTGTTAAGAAAAAATGAATTGACTGTTAAGATAAATGAGAAGGATGTACTCTTTGCAAGCACGTCTTCTGTGCATTTTCCCTTCTTTCCTTCAATCCTACTTCACCTTTTCCTCTTTAGGGTTTTATATGCATTTCATCCAGACTATCAAATGTCATGTCTTACATCAAGTGTTCATAACCAATGCATCATCTATCTGCATGTATGTGCATGTGCATGTTTGCATCTGGAGAGGCATCCAAGAGTTCTTCACATGCGAGCACTCTCCATGTGTCACAATCAAGGAGGGGAGTTGTTTTCCCCAGTATCCCTGATGAATTTGGCTTCATCATTAGGCCATCGCACTGGAGAGCTTTGTGGAGAGGGGTCATTAGCACTGGCTAACAAACATATGCATATGCTTCCTCTCACATATTCAGTGCCATCGAATTTACATACTGTAATGAGATTCTTCATTTGATATAGCATAGAAAGATGATTTTCCTGATGTATGAAAGAGCGTGGCTGGATTTTAGTTTCACCCCCCCCCCCCCCCCCACCACCACCACCACCACCACCACCACCACCACCTGTTTTTTAAGGTTGTCTCAATTAAAGTTCTTTTGTGGAGATATTGCATCTTTGCAATACAGGCATGTGACTCTACACTCTGTCTTACATTGTGTATGTTGCTGAATAGTTTGAAAAATAGAAACCTGATGAAACACCTTAAAATATTCTTGTATGTATAATTCCAGTGTCAAACCTTTTTGTGTTGATCTTTGAACTTATATTTCCACTGTTTTCTGTGAGCAGTGCTTGCCTTGTTTTTCCAATTTTTTTTAACATTAATATATTTCACACATATTGAATTTTGAATAAATGTCTTGATCTTCTTTCTTAGTGTTCACAAATGTACAAGTGCTGAAAAGATGTTTGCAAGTAGAAACACTGATGGGAATGAAACAAGCAGAAGCGAAATAAATAAAAGATGGTCAGAAAGGCCGGTCGATCTCATAGAATATTCCAACTTTCAAGTTCATTCAAATCAAACTATTCCATATTTACCCAGGGCACTGTATAGCCTGAGACATACAATCAGTTAATTATATTTAGCAGAAACCTTTTTTTTTCTGACCATTCTAATTCTTTTAATAAGGAAATCTATGTAATTTGAACAAAACAAAATGCAGCAAGATGCGGACCAACACAGAAAAATGATGCAAAGAAAAATAACTGGACACGAAAGAGAAAATGTAAAGGTCAGTACCACTGCTGCATTGAAAATGTAGTTTTGCTGCTGTCTGTTTTCAGTCTCTCTTGCTTCCCTGTCATTCAAAAAAGTTTAGTGTCCCAAAAGATATCATTGTTTCATCACCTTAGGCCAGTTCTGTAGAAATCATTGGAGAACTCACAGATGATCACACGCAGGCAGAGGCCTCTTCCTCACCCCACATTGGTTGTCAGACTGTACGTTCATCTTAAAGGACTTTTTTTTTTAGCAAGCTGGTAATCAAAACCACACACACACACACACAGACAAACACACACACACACACACCCAACCTTCCTTACCCTATCATCTTTCACTTCATGAGCATATTACCACAACTGAGCGACACCAGCAGGCAATTACTTCCAGGTGAGAATGTGACACTTTTCACAAATCACTTAACTGAGAGATTGCTTTTCTATATCCAGCTAGAAATTCTGTCTTGGAAAAAAAAGCCATTGGCAGAACACAGGCACATACATACACACTCACACTCACACAGATACACACACGAATACACAAATAATGGACTGAGAAATGAAGAAAAAAAAGCATGTTCCCGCATTCACTGTACACTATACATACACAAAGATGCAAGACAGGCACTGAACATATGGACCTGACTGTAACTAGTGGCACTGCACATATAGAATTAGTAAAACTACACTTGTTCCAACATTAAAACATTATGCCAACATAAAAACTACAGTTATGCCAAGAATGCTGCTCTATTCTCTGTAATTTATTTTTCAAGCATGGTAGCAAAATGCGGCTCTAAGGTTGAAGCATCATTTGGAAGACAGTAGATACCTAAGGGCATCCTTTTGATCTTTTCAGAAAACCTTGACTTTAAAATGAAAGGATCCACCACCCTGCCTTGAGCATCCCTGATTAAATAACCTCAGATGCCCAATAAAAGATTGAGTTTGTCTGGGATGATTCAGCAATCCACAATCTAAATCAGAACCTGTTTTTCAGTTTTTTCTGTATTTATTTGCACACTGAAAAGTGCATAAACTAATGATTTGTTTTTGTGCTCATAGAGTACTTTAGTGTACTAATGAATATTGCAAAGCCACATAAAGATTTCAGGAAGGATGGTGAGTTTTCAAAAAATAATGGAGAGAGGCGATTATTGTTCACTGTTTCAAAATTAATTGAACATTTCATAATCGAATTCAAAACCAAGTTGCACCTAAGCCTAATCAATGGTGAAAATTATAAATATTTTAAATATTTGTACTTTTTTTTTTTTACTTTTAGGGTGAGTATAGTAACTTAGGTTTTCTTCAACTTTACATTTTACAATGAGTTATATTTCAAAAATTAAAAAAAAACTAAGTGCTTCACAGTTCTTAGACTCTTTAAATAAGTCTTTTCTGTTTGTCAACCCCCCCCCCACCACCACCACCACCACCACCCACACCACCCATGCACCATCAAATTATTGCCAAGCCAAGCCAACTTTATTCTTAAAGTGTTTTAAAACAGGACAGAATAAAAGTACAAAAAATAAAATAAAATAATTTATTATTGTTGTTGTTAATAATGATAATAATAATAAAACTAATTATATATATGCTAGGGGTGCAACGATACTCGTATCGATATTGAACCGTTCGATACAGTGTTTTCAGTTTGGTACGCATATGTATCGCACAATACAAAATTTTTTATTTATTTTATCAACTTTTCTTCTGACGATGCTGTCTTCTGACGATGCTCAGTGGATCTGCGTTCGACTACTCCGCCTAGGCTGCACTGTCAAGCGCAGATCAACTGAGCGCAGCGCAAGCTAGCAAGACAGAAGCTAAGCTCGTTGCAACATGGCAAATTGAACCTCCCCCACCCTCATTCAGATCTGGCGTTTGGAACTATTTTGGTCTTCATGTGAAGTATGACCCTGAAGGTAAGCGCGTCATGGACAAAAGTAAAACAGTATGTCGGATGTGCCACGCAATGCTCAATTACATGGGTGGGAACTACTGTGTTAGCGCAGTTTGCTCGTTAATGTGTTGACGCCATCCAGCCCAATACTTTGGTGTCACGGTTCGATATTTTTTCGACACAAAAAAATGTTCATGCCTTTTTAATTTGTCATTTATTAAAATCATGCATATATATTTTAACTCAAAAGTACAGTTTTTAAATTTAATGTTTCTGAAACAACAAAATAATAAAAAAAATGTATCTATCTGATCGAGAAATTACTCATCTTTGGAAAAGAGAGTTTATGACAGAGAAATGTCTCTTTCCAAAATAAAGCTATACTATACGCTTCTTCTGGTCTATATTCTCAGCAGGATATTAAACATATCAGGTCCCCATAAGGAGAATCATGTGCTAACGGTTGTCTAAATGACTCGGGTAAAGTTTGTAGCATGCGTGCTTGTTGTTTTTGTCTGCTTCTACTTGTCTTTGCACTAGGATAATGTCGGTGTAAATGTGCAGTCATATTCGTTGTGTTCCCACAAGTGCTGTCAGCGTAAATCTCGTTAAAATGACATTAACGCCATAACGCGGCAAATCTCCGTTAACAAGTTACCGCGGATCGCCCCGTGCGTGGGGCTGAACCTTCAGGGTCATACTTCACATGAAGACCAAAATAATTCCAAACGCCAGATCTGAATGATGGTGGGGGAGGTTCAATTTGCCATGTTGCAATGAGCTTAGCTTCTGTCTTGCTAGCTTGCGCTGCGCTCAGTGGATCTGCGCTCGACAGTGCAGCCTAGGCGAAGTAGTCGAACACAGATCCACTGAGCGCTCAACACAGACAGCATCGTCAGAAGAAAAGTTGATTAAAATAAATAAAAAATTTTGTATTGTTCGATACATATGCGTACCAAACCAAAAGCACTGTATCGAATGGTTCAATATCGATATCGAGTATTGTTGCACCCCTAATAATTATATATATATATATATATATATATATATATATATATGCTTGGCTACAAGTTGAACAGCCACAAGGGGCAGTACCCTCCATGGAGAAGGAGGCTAGAGGGCAAGATCAAAGTAGCACGGAGGGAGGTTAGCCAACTAACGGAGTTGCAGAAAGGTGCGACAAAGAAGGTGCATAAGGTGCATGTCCATACCTGAGGCCTTGGAAACTGCTAAGCAAAGACTCACAGCCTTGGCCAGCCGCTTGAGGAGGTACACCAGAGAGATAGAAGGCAGGAGAATAAACCAGCTGTTCTCCACAGAACCAGCAAAGGTGTACTCTCAGTGGCAAGGGAACAATAATAAGAGAACAGCACCACCAAGGCTGGAGACGGAGCAATACTGGAAGAGCATATGGGAGAAGGACGCAACCCATAACGGCAATGCTCAGTGGCTAGTGGATCTGAGGGCAGACCATAGCGACCTCCCTGAACAGGGTCCAGTAACCATCACAGTGGCAGATATCCAAGAAAGGGTCTCCAGTATGAAGAGTTGGACAGCACCAGGGCCCGACATGGTTCACGCCTACTGGCTAAAGAAGCTGACTGCACTCCACGAACGTCTGGCAGCACAAATGAACCAGCTGCTAGTTAACGAGGGACACCCGGAGTGGCTAACCGAAGGTCGGACGGTCCTGATCCCCAAGGACCCCAAGAAGGGACCAGTCCCCTCGAACTACCGACCAATAACCTGCCTCAGTACTACATAGAAGCTCCTGTCAGGCATCATATCGGCTAAGATGAACAGGCACATGGGTCAATACATGAGCGGGACACAGAAAGGAATTGGCAAGAATACCAGAGGCGCAAAACACCAGCTACTGGTAGACAGAACAGTCAGCCGAGACTGCAAGACCAGACTAACCAACCTGTGCACTGCCTGGATTGATTACAAGAAGGCTTATGACTCAATGCCCCACAGCTGGATACTGGAATGCCTAGAATTGTACAAGATCAATGGGACCCTAAGAGCCTTCATCAGGAACTCAATGGGGATGTGGCTTACAACACTAGAGGCCAACTCCAAGCCCATAGCACAAGTCACCATCAAGTGCGGGATCTACCAAGGAGATGCTCTGTCCCCACTGCTGTTCTGCATAGGCCTGAACCCCCTCAGTGAGATCATTAACAAGACTGGCTATGGATACCGACTACAACGGAACGGAGCAGTTGTCAGCCACCTCCTGTACATGGATGACATCAAGCTGTATGCCAAGAGTGAACGAGACATCGATTCACTGATCCACACTACCAGGCTATACAGCAATGACATTGGAATGTCGTTCGGGCTGGAGAAGTGTAGTCGGATGGTAACAAAGAGAGGGAAGGTAGTCAGAACTGAGGGGATTGAACTACCAGAAGGCAACATTGCAGACATAGAGGACAGTTACAAGTACCTGGGGATCCCGCAGGCGAATGGGAACCATGAAGAGGCCGCTAGGAAAGCTGCAACCACCAAGTACCTGCAGAGGGTCAGGCAAGTCCTGAGGAGTCAGTTGAACGGTAAGAACAAGATCCGGGCCATCAACACGTACGCCCTGCCCGTGATCAGGTACCCTGCTGGGGTAATAGGCTGGCCAAAGGAGGAGATAGAAGCCACTGACATAAAGACAAGAAAGCTCCTTACCATGCATGGAGGGTTTCACCCCAAGTCCAGCACCCTGAGGCTGTACGCTAAGCGGAAGGAAGGGGGTCGGGGACTGGTGAGTGTCAGCACCACAGTCCAGGATGAGACAACGAACATCCAAGAATACATCACGAAGATGGCCCCAACTGACAGCGTGCTCAGTGAATACCTCAGGCAGCAGAAACCCAAGAAAGAGGAGGGAGACGAGGAACCATCATGGAAGGACAGGCCCCTGCACGGTATGTACCACCGGCAGATAGAGGAGGTGGCTGATATCCAGAAATCCTACCAGTGGCTGGACAAAGCTGGACTGAAAGATAGCACAGAGGCACTAATCATGGCAGCACAAGAACAAGCTCTGAGTACAAGATCCATAGAGGCTGGGGTCTATCACACCAGGCAAGACCCCAGGTGCAGGCTGTGTAAAGATGCCCCAGAGACAATCCAGCACATAACAGCAGGGTGCAAGATGCTAGCAGGCAAGGCATACATGGAACGCCATAACCAAGTGGCCGGCATAGTGTACAGGAACATCTGTGCCGAGTATAACCTGGAAGTCCCGAGGTCAAAATGGGAAATGCCCCCAAGGGTGGTGGAGAATGACCGAGCTAAGATCCTGTGGGACTTCCAGATACAGACGGACAAAATGGTGGTGGCTAACCAACCGGACATAGTGGTAGTAGACAAACAGAAGAAGACGGCCGTAGTGATCGATGTAGCGGTTCCGAATGACAGCAATATCAGGAAGAAGGAACACGAGAAGCTGGAGAAATACCAAGGGCTCAGAGAAGAGCTCGAGAGGATGTGGAGGGTGAAGGTATCGGTGGTCCCCGTGGTAATCGGAGCACTAGGTGCGGTGACTCCCAAGCTAGGCGAGTGGCTCCAGCAGATCCCGGGAATAACATCGGAGATCTCTGTCCAGAAGAGCGCAGTCCTGGGAACAGCTAAGATACTGCGCAGGACCCTCAAGCTCCCAGGCCTCTGGTAGAGGACCCGAGCTTGAAGGATAAACCGCCCGCAGGGGCGTGCTGGGTGTTTTTATATATATATATATATATATATTAAACACAGAAAAAAGTACATAAAAAGCACAATTTGAATAAAATAATTAAAGAAAAAAAGAAAAAAAAAGTTTTCTACCCCTTTATTGATTCCCACACAAAGTGCATTCAAAAGAAAAAGTAAAAAAATAATACATGTATACATTTTGCCATTTAGGCAACATTAATTCTAAGAAACACAAAACAGATCAGTTTCTAAATGTGAAACCACAAGAAGAATTTTTGAATCAATCTTTTTATCACCAACCGAGTTGACTGTCTGGATGCCGTGGCTGTTCTCACTTAGAAAGATTTTTCTGTGAGAATCTAATTTGAGTGTGTACTCAAAATTCAAAATATTAACACGTACTGCCTTCAGCAGTCTTAATGGATGCTTAGTGTAACCATGGCTACAAGCTGTCCATTTGTACATTAAATCGTCCATCACAACACCACAGTTGCAAGAATGAGTGAGAATGAGCTGACGTTGCATGTCACATTCTTTAGCTGCAAACTCTAAATGCAACATTTCATAACACTTCACTTTCTCTTATCTCTTACAGTTCTAGGGACATCTAGTGAAGTATCTAGAACTGTAAATTTGTAATTTTAATACAAAACAGAAACAGTATTAGAATTAGTAAACATATTTAGAAAATTACACCTTTTTTCATTAGTGCACTGACATATTTTAAATTTTTCAGTTTTTCATGTCAAAGCACCCATGAACCCGTCCTCACCAAAAACTATTCCCGCCCACGCTGTCTCTCAACTCATGTGTCACATCTAAGGGCTGTTTTCATCCACACTCCTTCATGTCCAGTTCAACATCCCCTGAGGGTCCCTTGCTAAATTGAGGTAGAGATTGAAAGCAGGAGTAATGGGGAACTGACATTCTCCTTCAATATTAAATTTTTAGCATTAAATCCAAAGCACTACTCCCACTTTCTCTATTTCTTTTCATGCAGCATACAGCTCTAATTCTAACCACTAACTCTGTATCTACTTTACCAAAGGCTTCTATAAAGGTGGATGTGACTGATGTGAACTGGCATATTTTGAAAATGAAAAAGTCCACTTTAAGTGTTGGAAAGTTTAAATTTGCCTTTTGTGAAACCACAGATTTGCTCTAGAGCTGTAGTGGGGTGGGAGGGACTTTGTCAGACTGTGGGGAATACATTAGCTTTTTCACAGCCAATATTACAGTTAGCTGCAGGGCATGGCGTCAGTAATCCCCCATCAAAACTCAGTGAAATAAAGCTTGCATTTTGTTGACTTATCAGTAATTTAGCATAAAAGGCATATATAGAAAAGAAAATGATATTCTTGGGGATATTATTGAGAATTCCATCCCACAATGATGCCTGCTATGATGCTTGGATGTTTGGGAGAGAGGGATTACAGTTCATTACCAATACCACCTACTCATGCTGCTGGCATTTAATAAAGGAGGACCCACAGACAGTGAAGGATACGAAAAGGATTATGCAAAGAAAGAAAATAAGAGAAGGTTGAAAGAAGAGGGTAAGAAGAAACCTTTGACTTTAAGTTGAGAGCTGAGCACCACCCTAAGATTCCTTTGTAATTAGTTGATGCTATTAAAAAAAATGTTGAATGTGAAAGAAACAAATTTGCATGGTTTCCTCCTCAGGGCCAAACAGTTCTAGTTCAGGGTTTCCCATTATTCACAGCATTCAGTTCACAAGCAAAAACAAAGTGGATCTTGTCATGAGCCTTGTTTGAATCATCACGGTCTCAGAGCTAAGGGAAGATGTGAAGGTCTCCTTAGCTACAAAGCTAATTTTCTGCTCACATTATTGTCATTCATGTATAGTCACTAATCTGCATAAGGAGAGCTAAGAGCAGAGATAAAAAACGAGTGGGTACATGTTGCTTTTCTATTCCAATTTGAAATTCAGCTTGTTTGATGGTACTAATTTGTAACAACAGCGACAAAAACAAGATAATATATCTTGTTTCAAACTTGAAAACATAATTCTCTCAACTGCTGAAAAATTTGGGATGCAGTAGAAAATCTAAATAAGAACAGAATCCCAATAATTTGCAGATCTCGTAAACACCCCATTTTTTTCCAGAATTGAATGTAGAAAATATAGCCAATGTTTATAAAGTGTACCACTTTAAGAATGCAATTAGTTTATTTTAAGGACAGCAACACACAAAAAGTTGTCAAAGGTTAACAAAAGGCTGCAGAGTCAATAAAGAGAAATAGCTGCGGAAACATTTTGAAACTAACTAAGTTTATTGGTAACCAGTCAGTAACATGATTGTGTATGAAAAGAGCATCTTAAAAAGGCAGAGTTTCTTAGAAGGAAATATAGGCAGAGTTGTACACATCTTTAAAAAAAACACAGCAATTACAAATTGTGAAACAATTTCAGAATAATGTTTCTCAATCTGAAATTGCAAAAACTGTGAATATTTAATTGCATAAAATTATCGAGAGATTCAGTAAATCTCTGTCAGTCTTTTGTCATGGACATCAGTACATGGGCTCAGGAAACTTCGAAAAATCACAAAGTTCACTGTGCCATCCATAGATGCAGCTTGACATTTTATCATGCAAAGAACAAGACACATGTGAACAGGATCCAGCTGTTTTCCGGACCTTTAAAGCGCATTGAAAAGAGGACTGAGGAAAAGTGGAGAATTGCTCTGTGAAATACTTGAAATTAATTTAAAAAAAATATACACTTTGTTCACTGATATTAAAGAATACCTCTGGTTTGTTATGAGCACTCAGTCTAAAATCTTATGGTATGGGGGTGCATTAGTGCCTATGGCATTGGCAGTCTGCACATCTGGAAAGGCACCATTAGTGGAGGTTATAGAGCAACACATGCTCGCATCCAGATTATGTACTCTTCAGGAACAGGCTTTTGATCTTTAACAAGACAATGCTGCATCTATTACAGTATGACTTCATAGTACAAGAGCTGATGCTGCTGAACTGGCATGCTTGCAGTCCTCATCTTTCACCAGTTGAAAACTGGCACATCATGAAACAACAACAACAAAAAAAAAGACAAAGAAGACCCAGAGCTCTTGAGCAGCTAAACGCCTTTATCCGACAATCACGGGGCACCATTCCTCACCAACAACTCATGCAGCTGGTCACTGACTGTCCATACTCTGTTATAAAAGAGTGATACACCTGACCCTATCCCAACTTTTTTGAGATGTGTTTCTGCCATCAACTTCAAAATGAGCTGAACTGTTTTCTTAAAATACTGTAGTACATTTGATTATGTTTTCTATGTTCTATTTTAAATAAAACATGGGTTCATGAGATTTATAAATTGTAAAATGCTATTTATGCTTTACACAACACAACACAACAGTTTTTTTGGGATCAGGGTTGTTAAAGACTGTTTGGTGTCATTTAATTCAAACGCATTAACATAGTTATTTTTTGCATAAAGTTTGTAATAAATTCTCTGTTCAAAGTCACCCCTGCCCCAGGGATCTTTTACATATATCGTTTATGTCTTTAACTATGCAGATTCTTGCTATTAATGTGTGTTTGTTCATCAATCTCCCACTATGGTGACAGTTAACTGTCTAGCTAAGAACCTAATGCATCATCTCTGTGTGGGGGCCTGACACAAGCACTTAGAATGCCTTTTAATCACTATATTCAAAAGTTACTGCTAGAACCACATAAGGAATGTAAAACAGATAATAATTTCAAAACATGTCTACAGTAATCACACACAGTGCACTGTCAACAAAGTCTACATTTGTCCTACCATTAGAAACATGTTGCAGTGCTTTGTGCAATGTTTTTACTTTACAAGAAAATGATAAACCAAGGTTGAGTTAAGGGTAACTGATAGTAGAACGGTTTTAGCTAATGTTCAATATTTTACATGTAAATCTTTTAGAAACGTCAAAGAACCTATGACGTTGTTTTCATAGTACAATCTCTTATGAAGTGTTGTGAAGCAAGTTTCAATGGTGCTCAGAAAGAAACTCACATACCTGCAGGCCACTGGTGTAAACACTGACCTGAAGATAATCTGGGTACAATGAAATGCTTCTAAACGTGAAGCACCTCCCCACTGAAACATTTTAAATGTTGTTTACCTCTGACATACTTGTGGTTGCATGCATGCCAACACAAGCTGATAATTTTATCTGTGAGAGTGTGGGCAACCTTGTGTATATCTGTGTGCTTGTGTGACTCAGTGGGAAGTGGAGGTTATTTCGATGGAGCAGTGTTCATTTTTTCCCATAACACCCTTCAGCAGCTCCAGCCCATATTGACTTCCCAGACTCATCTATTCTCATTTATGAGATGATGTCAAAACTCCATGGCAACCACTCTACCAGTTGCCCTGGGCTTACTAACCAAAAAGAAGGTGAAAACAGGAATATCATATGCAAACACACATGTACATGCACGTGCAAACACTCAGGCATTAAGCAGCAATATAGATGGTGTGTGACCAGTGTATCAAAGTGGTTTTTCTTAGCATGAGGGAACAGAGTTGAAATCCTTAGGAAGAGGACAAAATATGAAAAAACATCGCACACCAACATTTTTACGAAACAAACTCATCTTCCCATATATATGCCAGAGCTGATTGAATTTCCATCTCAGTAATATAATTTGTGACTAGAGATGGACCG